>NW_027257925.1:130000-212500 GCF_045791955.1 Oncorhynchus clarkii lewisi | reverse complement strand
GGTGGACATTTAGTCTCTTCTACCTGGGTTATATCTCATATCTAGGGCTCAGAGTTATTCCTGGTGGACATTTAGTCTCTTCTACC
Organism: Oncorhynchus clarkii lewisi; assembly: GCF_045791955.1. Lineage (NCBI taxonomy): Eukaryota > Metazoa > Chordata > Actinopteri > Salmoniformes > Salmonidae > Oncorhynchus > Oncorhynchus clarkii. Next base: position 212,414 of record NW_027257925.1, on the reverse strand, counting down.
TGGGTTATATCTCATAGCTAGGGCTCAGAGTTATTCCTGGTGGACATTTAGTCTCTTCTACCTGGGTTATATCTCATATCTAGGGCTCAGAGTTATTCCTGGTCAGGTAATGTGGTCAGGAAAACATCCATCCCTAAGAGTGTTATCTCTTCGGCAGGGTTTGCTTTGCTTTGGTTTTAGAAGGACTTGTTACTTGATCACGCTTACAGACTACTCCTGGTTTACAAAGATGTGATTATTGACTGCATTGTGTTGCTAAATTGCATGGTGCTGAATATCATGATTGTAATTGCATGTGTTGATGATGAGTCATTTCATGTTGTGTGAGCTCAATCAGGTCTGTTGTCCAAGCTTGTTATCAGCTAACTGGCCTGGTCAAAAGGATTCAATAAGTCGATACATGAACATCTCTGTGTCACCTGTCCCCTCCAGTGGTGCGTCAGGCGGTGAGAGGCCTGCAGGTCCAAGAGGAGACCACCTACAGCCTGGAGGTGTCATGGCAGCTGGAGGATCCTATGGTGGACCAGTACAGAGTCACCTACGTCAGCCTCACAGGAGACCGCAACGAGGAGTCAGTGAGTTTGGAGCTCGTTTAGAGGCAGAGACCGGCTATTCCTGAAGAAGAGTTTACTTTCAGTGATCATGATATGTGGCGTACTGATTGTAAGTCACTCCTTATTCTCACTGGTCACACCGTCCTGCACCTTAGCAGTTGGTTGTACGCTAGGTTGTCAGTGAGTATAGAGAGAACTCACAGAGTTACCAGGCGTCTTAATGTCCGGATGGTTTGGGCAGACATAGACTGTACGTAGAGTGTATCACAGAGGGGAAGTTCAGAGGTCATTTTCCTATGCGTGTGAGGTAGGTAGATCACTCTGTGTAACTCAGAAACCAAGCATCTTACTTTGATGGTTTGGCACCACACAATAAAACTCATCTCAGGGAGGTTAGATCCTGATGACAGGACACGTTCTGTAGCTGTCCCCATCCAGGGGTTAAATCCTGATGACAGGACACGTTCTGTAGCTGTCCCCATCCAGGGGTTAAATCCTGATGACAGGACACGTTCTGTAGCTGTCCCCATCCAGGGGTTAAATCCTGATGACAGGACACGTTCTGTAGCTGTCCCCATCCAGGGGTTAAATCCTGATGACAGGACACGTTCTGTAGCTGTCCCCATCCAGGGGTTAAATCCTGATGACAGGACACGTTCTGTAGCTGTACCCATCCAGGGGTTAAATCCTGATGACAGGACACGTTCTGTAGCTGTCCCCATCCAGGGGTTAAATCCTGATGACAGGACACGTTCTGTAGCTGTCCCCATCCAGGGGTTAAATCCTGATGACAGGACACGTTCTGTAGCTGTCCTCATCCAGGGGTTAAATCCTGATGACAGGACACGTTCTGTAGCTGTCCCCATTGAGGGGTTAAATCCTGATCTAAATGTGTAATTACTGCTGAGCATGTCTAATTTGTGTATCAGTGTGGAATTAACTGGCTGACACAGTCACAGTGCTGTTTGAAAGGAACCAGATAAATTATTACCCATGCTCCTTTGGGCTCTCTAGAACCTAATGAAAGTCTTTGATTATTTGATCATGGTGGCTTAGTCACTGAACTAATTCCTGTAAGGCACAGAAATTGAGACACATGTCGATCCACTGATTAGTTTGACACACTGCATGGATGCATAATATCTATCTACACTCTTAGAGGGAAAAAAAGGGTTCTACCTGGAGCCAAAAGGGTTCTACCTGGAGCCAAAAGGGTTCTACCTGGAACCAAAAGGGTTCTACCTGGAACCAAAAGGGTTCTACCTGGAACCAAAAGGGTTCTACCTGGAACCAAGAGGGTTCTACCTATTGGGACAGTCTTAGAACCCTTTTAGGTTTTAGATAGCATCTTTTTTTCTCAGAGAGTTTTCTGAAAAGACACCTCCAATGTGAAATCTGGTTGACAAACTTGAGGAACTCATTGTTGTCCTTTCAGTTGTCTTGTTTAGTTGATCCTAAAGGTCGCCGATTAAGAACAGATACGTTTGGAATGTAAATCCTGGGTTTTGACTGTTCTTCAGACAAAGCATTGACAACTTAACCCTTCTCTGTTATGTATATGCCCTTCACAAAAAAGGCTATTTGTAGACAATGCATAGAATGGATAGACAATGAGTGGGTGGTAGAATGATAGAAACAATAGACTGGTACATAGGGAAGCATGTGTGGAGACAACGAAGAACGGGGTGGCAGACAGCCTAGCGGTTGAGAGCATGTGCCAGTAACCGAAAGGTCACTGGTTCAAATCCCGGAGCCAACTAGGTGAAAAATCTGTCGATGTGCCCTTGAGCAAGGCACTTAACCCTCATTGCTCCTGTAAGTCGCTCTGGATAAGAACGGCTGATAGATGAGTAAAATGTAGGTAGTTTTGCCAAAGTATTCTTCACCTAGTATGTAAGATAGTCTTCATCTGACTGATTCAAGTTTTTTATTTTATTTTTTTATCTCCCTGCTCAAATTCAATAGAATCACACCATTTTATTCTCCAGTGTGTTCAATAGAATCACACCATTTTATTATCCAGTGTGTTCAATAGAATCACACCATTTTATTATCCAGTGTGTTCAATAGAATCACACCATTTTATTATCCAGTGTGTTCAATAGAATCACACCATTTTATTATCCAGTGTGTTCAATAGAATCACACCATTTTATTCTCCAGTGTGTTCAATAGAATCACACCATTTTATTCTCCAGTGTGTTCAATAGAATCACACCATTTTATTATCCAGTGTGTTCAATAGAATCACACCATTTTATTATCCAGTGTGTTCAATAGAATCACAGTGTGTTGACTCATTTGTACGATGAGAAAAATGATTAGTTTGTAGCCCCTTCCACCTCTCTGCGACCAACCTCCACAGAGCCCTATGGGGCCAAGGGACTCTACAGTGATTCAGCACTTAAACCCTCTATCTATTCTTTGTCCTTCACTCGTATTTTAATTTCCACCTGGGACCTCTGCATCTCCCCGGCTCCTGCTGTGTTGGGGAAGATAGAGGGGACGGAGCAACGTGGAAGAACTTCCATTATCTTTTCAACAAGCATTTAGGTCACTGAGGAACGAATGGAACACACTGACTGCACCCCATACGGCACTCTGTTCCTTATATAGGGCCCATAGGGTTCTGGTCAAAAGTAGTGCACTACATAGGGAATAGGGTCCCCATAGGGCTCTGGTCAAAAGTAGTGCACTACATAGGGAACAGGGTGTCATTTGGGACACATCCATAAAGAGTTTATTTTTTCTTTTTTTTCTGAAGAATCCCAATTACCCCACAGACTGAAGTAGAGACCTGTGAGGACATGCTCCTTAGAGAGAACGGTTGGGACTTTCAGATCGTTTAGTTTTGGGCTGAGTCAAGCCAACTCCCCTGGCAGGTCTGTTTCAGCACCACGTGTCTATTGGACAGCTCCGCTAATCAGAGTTGTTGTGCAGGAGTCGGGACAGTTCAGCTCTGGTGTGGGGTCTGACAGGGCAGGGGATGGGATGGGATGGAGGATAGGGATGGGGTTTGGGTTTAGCCTCTCACTCCTCTGCATGTGAGGATATGGCTTCTTAGAGAGGACATTTAGGAACGTTCACTTTGGGCTCGAACCAACTACTTGGCAGTTCCGATTTAAACACCACATGCCTGGTGGACAGTCCGTTTCCAGGGTATGGGGCTTGACACTTCACAAGATGGGATAAAGAAAAGAAAAGCCCAGACCGACCAGGGAAGATGGATCATAGAAGACTTGTAAAACAGTTGATACGGTGAGGCTATCATACAAGATCTAATTCCAAGTAATGATACTATAATATTATTCATTTTACATAGTTGAACCTTCTCAGGGAACTTTTTACCATTTCAAACCCTTTTTTTTGTTGGTAACATCCTTTGGGAACTTCCTTTTTAAATCCTATTTTTAACTGTGGTCTAAGAGTCTAATGAGCGACCAGAACAGCGTGATACTACTAATCTGCTGATGATTATGCAGAGAGGTAATATCATGCTAACTTTGTTTGTGTCCCAAATGGAACCCCAATTCCCTATATAGTGCACTATTTTAGGAACAGGAACCCTATGGGCCCTGGTCAAAAGTAGTGCACTAAATAGGGAATAGGGTGCGATTTGGGAATTTTCATTAGATGTTAATCTTTCTTGTCATTACCAACATATCAGGTTTAACTGTCTTGTCATTGAGGAAAATTTTGTTAATGAGAAGGAAAAAATTGAAGAATAGAGCAGTGAAAATGTTTGGAAAGAACTTCAGACCAGGTATCAGCCTCATACCCAAAGCCAAGTGTCAGTTCAGCCACTGGCCACTGTGGGAACTGGCCAATCAACAGGCTAGATGAGACGTTACCATGTGTTTGATTAATGACGTGTCGGTAGCAGTGAAATAAGACACACTTGGAGGTCAGATAGATTTCTGAGGAGAAACCCTCACGCTTATGCTCTCGCACGCACGCACGCATGCACACACACACACACACACACACACACACACGCACACACGCACACACACACACACACACTGTGTAACACTATGTCTAATCTCTACCCGCCAGGTCCTGGTGCCTGGGCAGCAGACCACAGTCCTTCTCCAGCCTCTGCTGTCTGACACAGAGCACAAGGTGACGGTCACCCCAGTCTACACAGATGGACAGGACGGCATCAGTGTTTCTTCTGTGGGCAGAACATGTGAGTACAGCCTTCCTTGTGGATGGTTCTATGAAGCTGGTCTTGTAGCTGGTGTGATGACTGGGGTATAGACCTGGCTCTATTGTGGGGGTTGTATGGTAAATGCGATGATACAATTCAAGCTCTATATTGAGCTCTACTTACCTATTTCTATATATACATCAAAACTATGAAATAACACATATGGAAATCGTGTAGTAACCAAAAAAAGAAGTGTTAAACAAATCAACATATATTTTATATTTGAGATTCTTCAAAGTGGCCACCCTTTGCCTTGATGACGGCTTTGCACACTCTTGGTATTCTCTCAACCAGCTTCATGAGTTAGTCACCTGGAAGTGTTGAGTTGTTCTTGCCATAATATGGACTTGGTCTTTTACCAAATAGGGCTCTCTTCTGTATACCACCTCTACTTTGTCACAACACAACTGATTCCACAAATTAACTTTTAACAAGGCAATCCTGTTAATTGAAATGCATTCCAGGTGACTACCTCATGAAGCTCGTTGAGAGAATTCCAAGAGTGTGCAAAGCTGTCATCAAGGCAAAGGGTGGCCACTTTGAAGAAACTTAAATGTTTTGGGTTACTACATGATTCCATATGTGTTATTTCATAGTTTTGATGTCTTTACTATTATTCTACAATGTAGAAAATAGTAAAACCAATGAAAACCCTTGGATGAGTAGATGTGAGTAGTACTGTTTATATACAGTGCCTTGCGAAAGTATTCGGCCCCCTTGAACTTTGCGACCCTTTGCCACATTTCAGGCTTCAAACATAAAGGTATAAAACTGTATTTTTTTGTGAAGAATCAACAACAAGTGGGACACAATCATGAAGTGGAACGACATTTATTGGATATTTCAAACTTTTTTAACAAATCAAAAACTGAAAAATTGGGCGTGCAAAATTATTCAGCCCCTTTACTTTCAGTGCAGCAAACTCTCTCCAGAAGTTCAGTGAGGATCTCTGAATGATCCAATGTTGACCTAAATGACTAATGATGATAAATACAATCCACCTGTGTGTAATCAAGTCTCCGTATAAATGCACCTGCACTGTGATAGTCTCAGAGGTCCGTTAAAAGCGCAGAGAGCATCATGAAGAACAAGGAACACACCAGGCAGGTCCGAGATACTGTTGTGAAGAAGTTTAAAGCCGGATTTGGATACAAAAAGATTTCCCAAGCTTTAAACATCCCATGGAGCACTGTGCAAGCGATAATATTGAAATGGAAGGAGTATCAGACCACTGCAAATCTACCAAGACCTGGCCGTCCTTCTAAACTTTCAGCTCATACAAGGAGAAGACTGATCAGAGATGCAGCCAAGAGGCCCATGATCACTCTGGATGAACTGCAGAGATCTACAGCTGAGGTGGGAGACTCTGTCCATAGGACAACAATCAGTCGTATATTGCACAAATCTGGCCTTTATGGAAGAGTGGCAAGAAGAAAGCCATTTCTTAAAGATATCCATAAAAAGTGTTGTTTAAAGTTTGCCACAAGCCACCTGGGAGACACACCAAACATGTGGAACAATGCAAAACGTTATGTTTGGCGTAAAAGCAACACAGCTGAACACACCATCCCCACTGTCAAACATGGTGGTGGCAGCCTCATGGTTTGGGCCTGCTTTTCTTCAGCAGGGACAGGGAAGATGGTTAAAATTGATGGGAAGATGGATGGAGCCAAATGCAGGACCATTCTGGAAGAAAACCTGATGGAGTCTGCAAAAGACCTGAGACTGGGACGGAGATTTGTCTTCCAACAAGACAATGATCCAAAAAATAAAGCAAAATCTACAATGGAATGGTTCAAAAATAAACATATCCAGGTGTTAGAATGGCCAATCGAGAATCTGTGGAAAGAACTGAAAACTGCTGTTCACAAATGCTCTCCATCCAACCTCACTGAGCTCGAGCTGTTTTGCAAGGAGGAATGGGAAAAAATTTCAGTCTCTCGATGTGCAAAACTGATAGAGACATACCCCAAGCGTGGCGCTACAAAGTATTAAATTTTGCACGCCCAATTTTTCAGTTTTTGATTTGTTAAAAAAGTTTGAAATATCCAATAAATGTCGTTCCACTTCATGATTGTGTCCCACTTGTTGTTGATTCTTCACAAAAAAATACAGTTTTATATCTTTATGTTTGAAGCCTGAAATGTGGCAAAAGGTCGCAAAGTTCAAGGGGGCCGAATACTTTCGCAAGGCACTGTATGTATGTATGTGTGTGTGTGTGTGTGTGTGTGTGTGTGTGCATATATATAGACGTGATAATTTTATTTTGACACAGCAAATACTTAAAAGCCCATGTGGGCGGGGCATCCTGATGATGCATGACTCCATGTGGGGGGGCATCCTGATGATGCATGACTCCATGTGGGCGGGGCATCCTGATGATGCATGACTCCATGTGGGCGGGGCATCCTGATATGCATGACTCCATGTGGGGGGGGCATCCTGATGATGCATGACTCCATGTGGGCGGGGCATCCTGAAGATGCATGACTCCATGTGGGCGGGGCATCCTGAAGATGCATGACTCCAAGTGGGCGTGGCATCCTGAAGATGCATGACTCCATGTGGGCGGGGCATCCTGAAGATGCATGACTCCATGTGGGCGGGGCATCCTAATGATGCATGACTCCATGTGGGCGGGGCACCTTGAAGATGCATGACTCCAAGTGGGCGTGGCATCCTGAAGATGCATGACTCCATGTGGGCGGGGCATCCTAATGATGCATGACTCCATGTGGGCGGGGCACCTTGAAGATGCATGCCTCCAAGTGGGCGGGGCATCCTAAAGATGCATGACTCCATGTGGGCGGGGCATCCTTGCATGACACTGCATGACACTGTAATAAAATAAATCAAATCAAATGGTAGGCATTTGGTTGAGGAGGGTTGTCCATCTAGATACCAATCCCACTAAGTTCAGTGAACCTCCTCAGTCAGACTAGTTACAGCAGGTGGAAAATGTTCCCAGTGTGTCGGTTCCCTGTCGTCACCCTCTGAGGACGGTGTAAATGGACAGCCAGCAATTATTGATCACGTCCATTAATAAGCTTAATGAAAGCCATTCATAATCACACAGTCAGTCTGTTCTCAGTCATGAGCCACTGAAACACTTCCTCATGCTGTAATTGATTATATACACTCAGCTCAACATCATTGTCTGAATGATTAAACACTCTACCAATACCAAGCTGGTGATGCGTCCAAAACGGTATCCTATTCACTACATCAGTCAGCGGGCCGGACCCGGACACAGAACGGGGTCAATACGGACCGCGGGCCAGACCCGGACACAGAACGGGGTCAATACGGACCGCGGGCCAGACCCCGACACAGAACAGGGTCAATACGGACCGCGGGCCGGACCCGGACACAGAACGGGGTCAATACGGACCGCGGGCCAGACCCGGACACAGAACGGGGTCAATACAGACCGCGGGCCGGACCCGGACACAGAACGGGGTCAATACGGACCGCGGGCCAGACCCGGACACAGAACGGGGTCAATACAGACCGCGGGCCGGACCCGGACACAGAACGGGGTCAATACGGACCGAGGGCCCCGACTAAAAATAAAGAAATAAACATTTGTTTGGTGTTCGACTCTTGGCATCATTATGAACACACATAAGACATGGAAAATGTGGAGAAATGCAGGAAGTTAGCTTTAAAACGGCTACATTTTCCCTTCGCTCCGTGGTATAATGTGGAGAAATGCAGGAAATGAGCTTTAAAACTGCAACGTTTTCTCTCTGCCAACAAGAAGGGTGTGTGAACAGAGTGAACTGTTTAGGGTTGCATGGGTTGCTAGGTGGGGGGGGTTTGTTACAACGCTGACAAATGACAATATCCATCCGGATCTTTGTCACCTAACAAATCCGTGTGACCAGACCGTCTCAAGTTGTACTCGTGTACCGCGGCCCGGCCCGTAAGGCTCAGACCAAAAGTAGTGCAGTCTACAGGGATAGGGGTGCTTTTTCAGACTAGGATTGTCTCCTCTTTAAGATTTAAATGAAAATGCCACAGTGAATATAAGTCAAATGTGTTTTTAAAGTAGAGAGCAGAGAGAGTACAGTCCCTTTGGCTTTGGCTAGCTTGTATTCCAAATGAAACCCCAAACCTTGTAAAAACACAATAGTTCATAAATCACACATACATATGACTTTAATAACTCTCAGCGTTTTGGATGGATGGAATCTGTGGTTTGCATATTGGTGCAATACCATAACAATTGACTGCAGCCTAACGGCGTACTGTAAACCACAGTGTATAAGTGACAGATTCTCTAGCAATCTTTTTGAACCGCATCTTCACCATTTTACCGTAAACCACAGTGTATAAGTGACAGTTTCTCTACCAATCATTTTGAACGGCATCTTCACCATTTTACCGTAAACCACAGTGTATAAGTGACAGTTTCTCTACCAATCATCTTCACCATTTTACCGTAAACCACAGTGTATAAGTGACAGTTTCTCTACCGATCATCTTCACCATTTTACCGTAAACCACAGTGTATAAGTGACAGTTTCTCTACCAATCAACTTCACCATTTTACCGTAAACCACAGTGTATAAGTGACAGTTTCTCTGCCAATCATCTTCACCATTTTACCGTAAACCACAGTGTATAAGTGACAGTTTCTCTACCAATCATCTTCACCCTTTTACCGTAAACCACAGTGTATAAGTGACAGTTTCTCTACCAATCATCTTCACCATTTTACCGTAAACCACAGTGTATAAGTGACAGTTTCTATGCCAATCATCTTCACCATTTTACCATAAACCACAGTGTATAAGTGACAGTTTCTCTGCCAATCAACTTCACCATTTTACCGTAAACCACAGTGTATAAGTGACAGTTTCTCTGCCAATCATCTTCACCATTTTACCGTAAACCACAGTGTATAAGTGACAGTTTCTCTACTACTCTTGTTTTGTCAGTGCCCCTCTCGGCGCCTAGCAACCTGAAGGTGTCTGAGGAGTGGTTCAGTCGCTTCCGCATCACCTGGGACACGCCTCCTTCTCCCACCTTGGGCTTCAGGGTAGTCTACCAACCCACCTCTGGTACGTACACACCTGTTACAATACACACGTCACAATACACACCTGTTACAATACACCTGTTACAATACACACCTGTTACAATACACACCTGTTACAATACACACCTGTTACAATACACCTGTTACAATACACCTGTTACAATACACACCTGTTACAATACACCTGTTACAATACACCTGTTACAATACACACCTGTTACAATACACACCTGTTACAATACACCTGTTACAATACACACCTGTTACAATACACACCTGTTACAATACACACCTGTTACAATACACACCTGTTACAATACACCTGTTACAATACACATGTTACAATACACACCTGTTACAATACACACGTCACAATACACACCTGTTACAATACACACCTGTTACAATACACACCTGTTACAATACACACATGTTATGATACACACCTGCTACAATACACACCTGTTACAATACACCTGTTACAATACACACCTGTTACAATACACACCTGTTACAATACACACCTGTTACAATACACACCTCTCTCGTCTCAATCTTTTAAACACCATTATTCTGTCTGCCGTCTCAGACAGTCTTTTAAACACCATTATTCAGTCTGCCGTCTCAGACAGTCTTTTAAACACAATTATTCAGTCTGCCGTCTCAGACAGTCTTTTAAACACCATTATTCAGTCTGCCGTCTCAGACAGTCTTTTAAACACCATTATTCAGTCTGCCGTCTCAGACAGTCTTTTAAACACCATTATTCAGTCTGCCGTCTCAGACAGTCTTTTAAACACCATTATTCAGTCTGCCGTCTCAGACAGTCTTTTAAACACCATTATTCAGTCTGCCCTCTCAGACAGTCTTTTAAACACCATTATTCAGTCTGCCATCTCAGACAGTCTTTTAAACACCATTATTCAGTCTGCCGTCTCAGTCTGCCGTCTCATTATTCAGTCTGCCGTCTCAGACAGTCTTTTAAACACCATTATTCAGTCTGCCATCTCAGACAGTCTTTTAAACACCATTATTCAGTCTGCCGTCTCAGACAGTCTTTTAAACACCATTATTCAGTCTGCCCTCTCAGTCATTGTAAACAGAAGGCTTGATGTGGGTGTAACACGGAGTGTGGGGAAATATCCCTCAGCTTTGTTTCCTACTTGGAGAAACTACATGAGAAACAGAAAGAAGAAAGAGTCTGTGGATGTGTTCCAAATGGAAACCTGGTCCCTATGTAGTGCACTACTGTTGATCAAAGCCCTATGGGACCCTATTCCCTATATAGTGCACTACTGTTGATCAGAGCCCTATGGGGACCCTATTCCCTATATAGTGCACTACTGTTGATCAAAGCCCTATGGGACCCTATTCCCTATATAGTGCACTACTGTTGATCAGAGCCCTATGGGGGACCCTATTCCCTATATAGTGCACTACTTTTGACCAGAGCCCTATGGGGACCCTATTCCCTATATAGTGCACTACTTTTGACCAGAGCCCTATGGGGACCCTATTCCCTATATAGTGCACTACTTTTGACCAGAGCCCTATGGGAACCCCTATTCCTTATGTAGTGCACTACTTTTGACAAGGATCCAAAGAGCTCCGGTCAAAAGTAGTGCATAGGGGATGGGTTGCCATTTGGGTTGCATCCTGTGACTGCCTCTGCTTTCTATTAGAAGCTCTTTAAACTGTCCTGTGGTCCAGAGAAATGGGTCCTCCACCTAGATTGAATGCCCTGTCCTGTGTCCAGAGAAATGGGTCCTCCACCTAGATTTAATACCCTGTCCTGTGGCCCAGGAAATGGGTCCTCCACCTAGATGTAATACCCTGCCCTGTGGTCCAGAGAAATGGGTCCTCCACCTAGATTTAATACCCTGCCCTGTGGTCCAAAGAAATGGGTCCTCCACCTAGATTTATTACCCTGCCATGTGGTCCAGAGAAATGGGTCCTCCACCTAGATGTAATACCCTGCCCTGTGGTCCAGAGAAATGGGTCCTCCACCTAGATTTAATACCCTGCCCTGTGGTCCAAAAAAATGGGTCCTCCACCTAGATTTAATACCCTGCCCTGTGATCCAGAGAAATGGGTCCTCCACCTAGATTTAATACCCTTTCCTGTGGTCTAGAGAAATGGGTCCTCCACCTAGATGTAATACCCTGCCCTGTGGTCCAGAGAAATGGGTCCTCCACCTAGATTTAATACCCTGTCCTGTGGTCCAAAGAAATGGGTCCTCCACCTAGATTTATTACCCTGCCGTGTGGTCCAGAGAAATGGGTCCTCCACCTAGATGTAATACCCTGCCCTGTGGTCCAGAGAAATGGGTCCTCCACCTAGATTTAATACCCTGCCCTGTGGTCCAAAAAAATGGGTCCTCCACCTAGATTTAATACCCTGCCCTGTGATCCAGAGAAATGGGTCCTCCACCTAGATTTAATACCCTTTCCTGTGGTCTAGAGATATGGGTCCTCCACCTAGATGTAATACCCTGCCCTGTGGTCCAGAGAAATGGGTCCTCCACCTAGATTTAATACCCTGTCCTGTGGTCCAGAGAAATGGGTCCTCCACCTAGATTTAATACCCTGTCCTGTGGTCTAGAGAAATGGGTCCTCCACCTAGATGTAATACCCTGCCCTGTGGTCCAGAGAAATGGGTCCTCCACCTAGATTGAATACCCTGCCCTGTGGTCCAGAGAAATCTGTCCTCCACCTAGATTGAATACCCTGCGGTCCAGAGAAATGGGTCCTACACCTAGATTGAATACCCTGCGGTCCAGAGAAATGGGTCCTCCACCTAGATTTAATACCCTGCCCTGTGGTCTAGAGAAATGGGTCCTCCACCTAGATTTAATACCCTGTCCTGTGGTCCAGAGAAATGGGTCCTCCACCTAGATTTAATACCCTGTCCTGTGGTCCAGAGAAATGGGTCCTCCACCTAGACTGGGCTCTGCCTCAGTCTGTTAGTGGAGAGGTGCTTACTCTCACTACAATACATGTTCCCTGCCCTTCTTCCCTTCTCTCTGCCTGCACCTCCCTTCCTCATTGTCCAGACTGCCCTCAAATACATTTGGTTGGAACTTCAGGTGCAACATGGTGTGTGTGTCTGTGTGTATGTGTGTACGTGTGTCTGTGTGTCTATGCGTGTTGCTGAGCCAGTCTCTGTGTTTCCTACAGTGCCAGGGTCAGCTCTGGAGACCTTTGTGGGAGACGACGTCAACACCATGCTGATCCTGAACCTGCAAAGTGACACTGAGTACACTGTGAAGGTCATCTCTTCCTACACCACGGGATCCAGCCAACCTCTCCAGGGCACCGCCAAGACATGTAATATATTGGCTCTATTGGTCAGGGTGTGTGTGTGTGTGTGTGTGTGTGTGTGTGTGTGTGTGTGTGTGTGTGTGTGTGTGTGTGTGTGTGTGTGTGTGTGTGTGTGTGTGTGTGTGTGTGTGTGTGTGTGTGTGTGTGTGTGTGTGTGTGTGTGTGTGTGTGTGTGTGTTGCTGGCGTTCTGTGTGTGTGTGTTGCTGACCCTGTATGTGTGTGTGTGTGTGTGTGTGTGTGTGTGTGTGTGTGTGTGTGTGTGTGTGTGTGTGTGTGTGTGTGTGTGTGTGTGTTGCTGGCACTGTGTGTGTGTGTTGCTGACCCTGTATGTGTGTGTGTGTGTGTGTGTGTGTTGCTGGCGCTGTGTGTGTGTGTGTGTGTGTCATCACCTCCTACACCACAGGATCCAGCCAACCCCCCCCCACACACACACACCACCACTACATGTTAGGGCTGGTGAATGGTGTCCAGGTAGTTCAGGTTGCAGTTCCAGTTCAAGACCACAACAAAGGGAACCTCAGGGTCAGGACTCTTCCAACTGCCAAAATACCAAGCAGCCACTCTGGATGCCATGTTAAACGCTTGTTCTCAAAGTGAAGTACACCACATGACTAAAAGTATGTGGACACCCGCTTGTCGAACATCTCATTCCAACATCATGGGCATATTAATATGGAGTTGGTCTCCCCCTTTGCTGCTATAACAGCCTCCACCTCTTCTGGGAAGGATTTCCGCCTAGATGTTGGAACATTGCTGCGGGGACTTGCTTCCATTCAGCCACAAGAGTAATAGTGAGGTCGGGCACTGATTTTGGGTGATTAGGCCTGGCTCGCAGTCGGCGTTCCAATTAATCCCAAAGGTGTTCGATGGGGTTAAATTCAGGGCACTGTGCAGGCCAGTCCAGTTCTTCCACACCGACCTCGACAAACCAGTTCTGTATGGACCTGGCTTTGTGCACTGGGGCATTGTCATGCTGAAACAGGAAAGTGCCTTCCCCAAACTGTTGCCTCAAAGTTGGAAGCACCAAATCATCTAGAATGTAATGTATGCTGTTGAGTTAACATTTCCCTTCACTGGAACTAAGAGGCCCGAACCATGAAGAACAGCCCCAGACCATTATTCCTCCTCCACCAAACTTTACAGTTGGCACTATGCATTGGGGCAGGTCCACATACTTGTGTATATATATGGCGGTGAGCCAACGCTTGGCATTGCACATGGAGATCTTAGGCTTGTGTGCGGCTGCTCTGCCATGGAAACCCATTTCATGAAGATCCCGACGAACAGTTATTGTGCCCGACGTTGCTTCCAGAGGCAGTTTGGAACTCGGTAGTGAGTGTTGCAACCGAGGACAGACGATTTTTACTCGCTACACGTTTCAGCACTCGGTGATCCCGTTCTGTGAGCTTGTGTGGCCTACCACTTTGTGGCTGAGCCGTTGTTGCTCCTAGACGTTTCCTCTTCACAATAACAGCACAAACAGTTGACCGGGGGCAGCTCTAACAGGGCAGAAATTTGACGAACTGACTTGTTGGAAAAGTGGCATCCTATGACGGTGCTACTTTGAAAGTCACTGAGCTCTTCAGTAAAGCCATTATACTGCCAGGGTTTGTCTATGGAGATTGCATGGCAGCGTGCTGAATGTTATACACCTGTCAGCAACGGGTGTGGCTAAAATAGCCAAATCCACTAATTTGAAGGGGGTGTCCACATACTTTTGTATGTGTAGTGTCTGTCTGCTCCTCTGAACCAGTTTGTAAAGATACATGTTATTAATCCCCATGATGCAAAGCGCATGGAGATTAATCTTTAAGGAAGCGTAATACATAGCTTTTGTATTCTGTTTGCATTACATTATGCTGATAACATCAGAATCCCTTTTGTTTTGTTGAAGAGGATTTCACCACCCTGACAGACAGCTGAGAGTATCAATATTCAGGCAGACAGTCGAGGAAATGTACACCCGTTTGCATATAAATGTGATATCAGCAGGTGCGTCGTGAAATAATACCTGCTTTGTTGGAGCTTTTCTCATCAAAAGTAAAATAGATTGTCTTTTTCATAAAGTCCGTCTGGCTGTCGGCAGAGCGTCACGTCAGCGTCCCGCTGTGTGACGACCTGAGGAGAGCTGCGTTCTCATTGGATCTCAGTCAGATGAGACGTTCCAGAGACACACGGTGATATAATATCTCTTCTCAACTGGCAGAACCAGGACATACTGCCAATCCACTAGCCCCTCCATAATGGGAAGCTGGACCCAGAGCAATATGTATATATATATATGTATTTATGTATTTTCTTCATTTAACCTAGCAAGTCAGTTAAGAACAAATTCTTATTTACAATGACGGTCTAGGCCGGCCAAACCTGGACTAAGGTGGGCCAATTGTGAGCCACCCTATGGGACGGGACTCCCAATCATGGCCGGATGTGATACAGCCTGGATTCGAACCAGGGACTGTCTCTTGCAGTGCCTTAGACCGCTGCGCCACTCGGGAGCCCAATATGTCTACAGTTGGATACATATTATACATGTACAATGAATGACTGAATGGCTGACTGAATTAATGAGTGGATGGATGAATGAGTAAATGAATAATGCATGAATTGATATATCCTGAGCATTAAATGTACGCAGCTCATCTCTATGTGGCTATAAGTGCCCCCCCACCCCACCCCACCCCACCCTGCCCCCCTCACCCCCCCCCCCCCCCCCCCGCCCCCCTCACCCCACCCCACCCCGCCC
Organism: Oncorhynchus clarkii lewisi; assembly: GCF_045791955.1. NCBI lineage: Eukaryota > Metazoa > Chordata > Actinopteri > Salmoniformes > Salmonidae > Oncorhynchus > Oncorhynchus clarkii. Next base: position 196,539 of record NW_027257925.1, on the reverse strand, counting down.
CCCTCACCCCACCCCACCCCGCCCCCCTCCCACCCCACCCCGCCCCCCTCCCACCCCACCGCTGTACAAGGCAGCTATTCCATTATAGAGAGGGGAATTTAAGTCGTGACACAAATGCCTTATGATGCGTTGCAGTTTCTCTTTCACCCCCAAACACACTGTACAGTAGTTCATCTCCTCACGCTGGCCGTATAATTATATCTGCATACGCACCACCAAGATCCCTATCAATATTTTATGCGTTGTCAGTTTGACCTTTAAATAATTAAATGCACAAATAGCTCAATTTTACCTGGTTTTGACTCTTGTCTTCCGTAGGTTTGTGCCCCTGGTGCTGCAGAGTGGCTGTCTGTCCATGCATACATACAGCTCATTAATACGGCTCGTATAAGGAAGTTAAAGACTGTGTCACAAACTGCACTCTATTCCCTATATGCTATAGTGCTCCCATAGGACTCTGGTCTCAACCTGTTCTCTATTCCCTATATAGTGCTCCCATAGGGCTCTGGTCTCAAACGGTTCCCTATTCCCTATATAGTGCTCCCATAGGACTCTGGTCTCAAACTGTTCCCTATGCCCTACATAGTGCTCCCATAGGACTCTGGTCTCAAACTGTTCCCTATGCCCTATATAGTGCTCCCATAGGGCTCTGGTCTCAAACTGTTCCCTATTCCCTATATAGTGCTCCCATAGGACTCTGGTCTCAAACTGTTCCCTATGCCCTATATAGTGCTCCCATAGGACTCTGGTCTCAAACGGTTCCCTAGAGTAGTGCACTCTATAGGGGTTATTTGCTATGCTATTTAGGACAAATCCAAAGGCTGTCACATCCATTATCCACAAGGAGGAAAGGTAATCCAGCTGCCGTGTGTCTTCATGACTTTCCCTCTCGGGAGGCGGGTAACAAATTATAGATATAGCAGTTGTAGAATGTGAATACGATGTGTACGGGGGATGTGTCATGATCTCACAGTTGTGTCATAGCTCTTTGATGTTCTGGGTGTTTTACATGTTGTCGTTCCGTTCTAGAAGTTCGTATGGTGCTTGTGTCAGATTGTTTAGCTGTGTGATTCATTGACATTTTCGTTGAAGAGTGAAAAGTATAAGTCAGATGGAAACAACTTCTGCTCCTCTAAAATGAAACCAGGAATAATCATTTTAAAAGATTAGTTTGTTGTTGCAGCTTTTGTTTTTCAGAACATGTTTGTTGTTGTTGTACGGAACAGAGAGACTGTTTACACTCTTTCAACTGTTTACGGTTCCTAATAGCTTTCATAAAGATTGGAGAATAGATTTTAACTTATTGCTCTCTTATCAACACGTCATATACTATTTAAGCACTAAGATTAATAGCCTTTTCTTTGATAACAAATGGGAGTTGGATAGGACTCAGAAGTTGGACATTAGTTCATATGGATTCTTCCCATACATCAGAATGAGTTGTTTATTAGAGTGGATGAAATGAATTCCTTAAAGACACACGTGCCCAAACAGCTGGATTGATTGTGTTTCATTAGGACACGTTATCAATACTATCAACATCCTGGTCTTTACCTGTCAATTAGCTAGGTTGACAGGTTGCAATTCTCCGTCACCTGTTGGCTTCAGTTCCTTCATGATGTGACTGTAGATGTGGTGGGGTCATGATTGTGATGTGATAGTGATTTGATGTGTTTGATGTGATAGTGATTTGATGTGATAGTGATTTGATGTGATAGTGATTTGATGTGATAGTGATGTGATGTGATAGTGATTTGATAGTGATTTGATGTGATAGTGATTTGATGTGATAGTGATGTGATGTGATAGTGATTTGATGTGATAGTGATTTGATGTGATAGTGATGTGATGTGATAGTGATTTGATGTGATAGTGATTTGATGTGATAGTGATTTGATGTGATTTGATGTGATAGTGATTTGATGTGATAGTGATTTGATGTGATAGTGATTTGATGTGATAGTGATTTGATGTGATAGTGATGTGATAGTGATTTGATGTGATAGTGATTTGATGTGATAGTGATGTGATAGTGATGTGATAGTGATTTGATGTGATAGTGATGTGATAGTGATGTGATAGTGATGTGATAGTGATTTGATGTGATAGTGATTTGATGTGATAGTGATGTGATGTGATAGTGATTTGATGTGATAGTGATTTGATGTGATAGTGATTTGATGTGATAGTGATGTGATGTGATAGTGATTTGATGTGATAGTGATTTGATGTGATAGTGATTTGATGTGATAGTGATTTGATGTGATAGTGATTTGATGTGATAGTGATGTGATGTGATAGTGATGTGATAGTGATTTGATGTGATAGTGATTTGATGTGATAGTGATGTGATGTGATAGTGATTTGATGTGATAGTGATTTGATGTGATAGTGATTTGATGTGATAGTGATTTGATGTGATAGTGATTTGATGTGATAGTGATTTGATGTGATAGTGATTTGATGTGTTTGATGTGATAGTGATTTGATGTGATAGTGATTTGATGTGATAGTGATTTGATGTGATAGTGATTTGATGTGATAGTGATTTGATGTGATAGTGATTTGATGTGTTTGATGTGATAGTGATTTGATGTGATAGTGATTTGATGTGATAGTGATTTGATGTGTTTGATGTGATAGTGATTTGATGTGATAGTGATTTGATGTGATAGTGATTTGATGTGATAGTGATTTGATGTGATAGTGATTTGATGTGATAGTGGTTTGATGTGATAGTGATTTTATGTGTTTGATGTGATAGTGATTTGATGTGATAGTGATTTGATGTGATAGTGATTTGATGTGATAGTGATTTGATGTGATGTGATAGTGATTTGATGTGATAGTGATGTGATAGTGAATTGATGTGATAGTGATTTGATGTGATAGTGATTTGATGTGATTGTGATTTGATAGTGATTTGATGTGATGTGATAGTGATTTGATAGTGATTTGATGTGATGTGACAGTGATTTGATAGTGATGTGATAGTGATTTGATGTGATAGTGATTTGATGTGATAGTGATTTGATAGTGATTTGATGTGATGTGATAGTGATTTGATAGTGATGTGATAGTGATTTGATGTGATAGTGATTTGATGTGATTGTGATTTGATAGTGATTTGATGTGATGTGATAGTGATTTGATAGTGATGTGATAGTGATTTGATGTGATAGTGATTTGATGTGATAGTGATTTGATGTGATAGTGATTTGATAGTGATGTGATAGTGATTTGATGTGATAGTGATTTGATGTGATAGTGATGTGATGTGATAGTGATTTGATAGTGATGTGATAGTGATTTGATGTGATAGTGATTTGATGTGATAGTGATTTGATGTGATTGTGATTTGATGTGATTGTGATTTGATAGTGATTTGATGTGATGTGATAGTGATTTGATAGTGATTTGATGTGATAGTGATTTGATGTGATTGTGATTTGATAGTGATTTGATGTGATGTGATAGTGATTTGATAGTGATTTGATGTGATGTGATAGTGATTTGATAGTGATGTGATAGTGATTTGATGTGATGTGATAGTGATTTGATGTGATAGTGATTTGATGTGATAGTGATGTGATAGTGATTTGATGTGATGTGATAGTGATGTGATTTGATGTGATTTGATGTGATAGTGATTTGATGTGATAGTGATGTGATAGTGATGTGATAGTGATGTGATAGTGATTTGATGTGATTGATGTGATAGTGATTTGATGTGATAGTGATTTGATGTGATAGTGATTTGATGTGATGTGATAGTGATGTGATTTGATGTGATTTGATGTGATAGTGATTTGATGTGATAGTGATTTGATGTGATAGTGATTTGATGTGATTTGATGTGATAGTGATTTGATGTGATGTGATGTGATAGTGATTTGATGTGATAGTGATTTGATGTGATAGTGATGTGATGTGATAGTGATTTGATGTGATAGTGATGTGATGTGATAGTGATTTGATGTGATAGTGATGTGATAGTGATTTGATGTGATAGTGATTTGATGTGATAGTGATTTGATGTGATGTGATAGTGATTTGATGTGATAGTGATTTGATGTGATAGTGATTTGATGTGATAGTGATTTGATGTGATAGTGATTTGATGTGATAGTGATGTGATGTGATAGTGATTTGATGTGATAGTGATTTGATGTGATAGTGATGTGATAGTGATGTGATAGTGATTTGATGTGATAGTGATGTGATGTGATAGTGATGTGATAGTGATTTGATGTGATAGTGATTTGATGTGATGTGATAGTGATGTGATAGTGATTTGATGTGATAGTGATTTGATGTGATAGTGATTTGATGTGATAGTGATTTGATGTGATAGTGATTTGATGTGATAGTGATTTGATGTGATTGTGATTTGATGTGATAGTGATGTGATAGTGATTTGATGTGATAGTGATTTGATGTGATAGTGATTTGATGTGATGTGATAGTGATGTGATAGTGATTTGATGTGATAGTGATTTGATGTGATAGTGATTTGATGTGATGTGATAGTGATTTGATGTGATAGTGATTTGATGTGATAGTGATTTGATGTGATAGTGATTTGATGTGATTTGATGTGATAGTGATTTGATGTGATAGTGATTTGATGTGATAGTGATTTGATGTGATAGTGATTTGATGTGATAGTGATGTGATAGTGATTTGATGTGATAGTGATTTGATGTGATAGTGATGTGATAGTGATGTGATAGTGATTTGATGTGATAGTGATGTGATAGTGATGTGATAGTGATGTGATAGTGATTTGATGTGATAGTGATTTGATGTGATAGTGATGTGATGTGATAGTGATGTGATAGTGATGTGATAGTGATGTGATAGTGATGTGATAGTGATTTGATTGTGATAGTGATTTGATGTGATTGATTTGATTGTGATCGTGTGATGGTAATGGTGATAGTGATGTGCTGGTGATGTTCTTCTGTCATCGTGATTGTGTTTATAAAATCTCTCTCTTTCTCTCTCTCTTTTTGTCTCTCTCTCTCTGTCCCCCTATCTCTTTGTCTCTCACTCTCTCTCTGTCCCCCTATCTCTTTGTCTCTCACTCTCTCTCTGTCCCCCTCTCTCTGCCCCCCCACTTCTCTCTCTCTCTCTCTCTCTCTATCTCTCTCTCGCTCTCTCTCTGCCCCCCCACTTCTCTCTCTTTCTGTCCCCCTCTTTCTGCCCCCCCCCACTTCTCTCTCTCTCTCTCTCTCTCTCTCTCTCTCTCTCTCTCTCTCTCTCTCTCTCTCGCTCTCTCTCTGCCCCCCCACTTCTCTCTCTCTCTGTCTCCCTCTCTCTGCCCCCCCCACTTCTCTCTCTCTCTCTCTCTGCCCCCTCACTTCTCTCTCTCTCTCTCTCTCTCTCTCTGCCCCCCCCTTCTCTCTCTCTCTCTCTCTCTCTCTCTCTCTCTCTCTCTCTCTCTCTCTGTCCCCCTCTGTCTCTCTCCCTCCCCTCAGTGTACCTGGGCGTGACCAACCTGAACACCTACCAGGTGATGATGTCCAGTATGTGTGTCCAGTGGCAGCCCCATCGTCAGGCTGACCTCTACAGGGTGGTCATCGAGTCTCTGCTCAGTGAGTAACGATGTTATAGCTGAATGTCCATGTGTTTTTGACTAGGCCTTCTCCTTCATGTTATAGCTGAATGTCTGTGTGTTGTTGACTAGGCCTTCTCCTTCATGTTATAGCTGAATGTCTGTGTGTTTTTGACTAGGCCTTCTCCTTCATGTTATAGCTGAATGTCTGTGTGTTGTTGACTAGGGCTTCTCCTTCATGTTATAGCTGAATGTCTGTGTGTTGTTGACTAGACCTTCTCCTTCATGTTATAGCTGAATGTCTGTGTGTTGTTGACTAGGCCTTCTCCTTCATGTTATAGCTGAATGTCTGTGTGTTTTTGACTAGGCCTTCTCCTTCATGTTATAGCTGAATGTCTGTGTGTTTTTGACTAGGCCTTCTCCTTCATGTTATAGCTGAATGTCTGTGTGTGTTGTTGACTAGACCTTCTCCTTCATGTTATAGCTGAATGTCTGTGTGTGTTGTTGACTAGGCCTTCTCCTTCATGTTATAGCTGAATGTCTGTGTGTTGTTGACTAGGCCTTCTCCTTCATGTTATAGCTGAATGTCTGTGTGTTGTTGACTAGACCTTCTCCTTCATGTTATAGCTGAATGTCTGTGTGTTGTTGACTAGACCTTCTCCTTCATGTTATAGCTGAATGTCTGTGTGTTGTTGACTAGGCCTTCTCCTTCATGTTATAGCTGAATGTCTGTGTGTTGTTGACTAGACCTTCTCCTTCATGTTATAGCTGAATGTCTGTGTGTGTTGTTGACTAGGCCTTCTCCTTCATGTTATAGCTGAATGTCTGTGTGTTGTTGACTAGGCCTTCTCCTTCATGTTATAGCTGAATGTCTGTGTGTTGTTGACTAGACCTTCTCCTTCATGTTATAGCTGAATGTCTGTGTGTTGTTGACTAGACCTTCTCCTTCATGTTATAGCTGAATGTCTGTGTGTTGTTGACTAGGCCTTCTCCTTCATGTTATAGCTGAATGTCTGTGTGTTGTTGACTAGACCTTCTCCTTCATGTTATAGCTGAATGTCTGTGTGTGTTGTTGACTAGGCCTTCTCCTTCATGTTATAGCTGAATGTCTGTGTGTTGTTGACTAGGCCTTCTCCTTCATGTTATAGCTGAATGTCTGTGTGTTGTTGACTAGACCTTCTCCTTCATGTTATAGCTGAATGTCTGTGTGTTGTTGACTAGACCTTCTCCTTCATGTTATAGCTGAATGTCTGTGTGTTGTTGACTAGACCTTCTCCTTCATGTTATAGCTGAATGTCTGTGTGTTGTTGACTAGGCCTTCTCCTTCATGTTATAGCTGAATGTCTGTGTGTTGTTGACTAGGCCTTCTCCTTCATGTTATAGCTGAATGTCTGTGTGTTTTTGACTAGACCTTCTCCTTCATGTTATAGCTGAATGTCTGTGTGTTGTTGACTAGGCCTTCTCCTTCATGTTATAGCTGAATGTCTGTGTGTTTTTGACTAGGCATTCTCCTTCATGTTATAGCTGAATGTCTGTGTGTTTTTGACTAGGCCTTCTCCTTCATGTTATAGCTGAATGTCTGTGTGTTGTTGTCTAGGCCTTCTCCTTCATGTTATAGCTGAATGTCTGTGTGTTGTTGTCTAGGCCTTCTCCTTCATGTTATAGCTGAATGTCTGTGTGTTGTTGACTAGGCCTTCTCCTACATGTTATAGCTGAATGTCCGTGTGTTTTTGACTAGACCTTCTCCTTCATGTTATAGCTGAATGTCTGTGTGTTGTTGACTAGGCCTTCTCCTTCATGTTATAGCTGAATGTCCATGTGTTTTTGACTAGGCCTTCTCCTTCATGTTATAGCTGAATGTCTGTGTGTTGTTGACTAGACCTTCTCCTTCATGTTATAGCTGAATGTCTGTGTGTTTTTGACTAGGGCTTCTCTGACATGTTATAGCTGAATGTCTGTGTGTTGTTGACTAGGCCTTCTCCTTCATGTTATAGCTGAATGTCTGTGTGTTGTTGTCTAGGCCTTCTCCTTCATGTTATAGCTGAATGTCTGTGTGTTGTTGACTAGGCCTTCTCCTACATGTTATAGCTGAATGTCCGTGTGTTTTTGACTAGACCTTCTCCTTCATGTTATAGCTGAATGTCTGTGTGTTGTTGACTAGGCCTTCTCCTTCATGTTATAGCTGAATGTCCATGTGTTTTTGACTAGGCCTTCTCCTTCATGTTATAGCTGAATGTCTGTGTGTTGTTGACTAGACCTTCTCCTTCATGTTATAGCTGAATGTCTGTGTGTTTTTGACTAGGGCTTCTCTGACATGTTATAGCTAAATGTCTGTGTGTTGTTGACTAGGCCTTCTCCTTCATGTTATAGCTGAATGTCTGTGTGTTGTTGACTAGGCCTTCTCCTTCATGTTATAGCTGAATGTCTGTGTGTTTTTGACTAGGCCTTCTCCTTCATGTTATAGCTGAATGTCCGTGTGTTTTTGACTAGACCTTCTCCTTCATGTTATAGCTGAATGTCTGTGTGTTGTTGACTAGACCTTCTCCTTCATGTTATAGCTGAATGTCTGTGTGTTTTTGACTAGGCCTTCTCCTTCATGTTATAGCTGAATGTCTGTGTGTTGTTGACTAGACCTTCTCTTTCATGTTATAGCTGAATGTCCGTGTGTTTTTGACTAGGGCTTCTCTGACATGTTATAGTGTTGCTACAGTGCCTTGCGAAAGTATTCGGCCCCCTTGAACTTTGCGACCTTTTGCCACATTTCAGGCTTCAAACATAAAGATATAAAACTGTATTTTTTTGTGAAGAATCAACAACAAGTGGGACACAATCATGAAGTGGAACGACATTTATTGGATATTTCAAACTTTTTTAACAAATCAAAAACTGAAAAATTGGGCGTGCAAAATTATTCAGCCCCCTTAAGTTAATACTTTGTAGCGCCACCTTTTGCTGCGATTACAGCTGTAAGTCGCTTGGGGTGTGTCTCTATCAGTTTTGCACATCGAGAGACTGAAATTTTTTCCCATTCCTCCTTGCAAAACAGCTCAAGCTCAGTGAGGTTGGATGGAGAGCATTTGTGAACAGCAGTTTTCAGTTCTTTCCACAGATTCTCGATTGGATTCAGGTCTGGACTTTGACTTGGCCATTCTAACACCTGGATATGTTTATTTTTGAACCATTCCATTGTAGATTTTGCTTTATGTTTTGGATCATTGTCTTGTTGGAAGACAAATCTCCGTCCCAGTCTCAGGTCTTTTGCAGACTCCATCAGGTTTTTTTCCAGAATGGTCCTGTATTTGGCTCCATCCATCTTCCCATCAATTTTAACCATCTTCCCTGTCCCTGCTGAAGAAAAGCAGGCCCAAACCATGATGCTGCCACCACCATGTTTGACAGTGGGGATGGTGTGTTCAGCTGTGTTGCTTTTACGCCAAACATAACGTTTTGCATTGTTGCCAAAAAGTTCAATTTTGGTTTCATCTGACCAGAGCACCTTCTTCCACATGTTTGGTGTGTCTCCCAGGTGGCTTGTGGCAAACTTTAAACGACACTTTTTATGGATATCTTTAAGAAATGGCTTTCTTCTTGCCACTCTTCCATAAAGGCCAGATTTGTGCAATATACGACTGATTGTTGTCCTATGGACAGAGTCTCCCACCTCAGCTGTAGATCTCTGCAGTTCATCCAGAGTGATCATGGGCCTCTTGGCTGCATCTCTGATCAGTCTTCTCCTTGTATGAGCTGAAAGTTTAGAGGGACGGCCAGGTCTTGGTAGATTTGCAGTGGTCTGATACTCCTTCCATTTCAATATTATCGCTTGCACAGTACTCCTTGGGATGTTTAAAGCTTGGGAAATCTTTTTGTATCCAAATCCGGCTTTAAACTTCTTCACAACAGTATCTCGGACCTGCCTGGTGTGTTCCTTGTTCTTCATGATGCTCTCTGCGCTTTTAACGGACCTCTGAGACTATCACAGTGCAGGTGCATTTATACGGAGACTTGATTACACACAGGTGGATTGTATTTATCATCATTAGTCATTTAGGTCAACATTGGATCATTCAGAGATCCTCACTGAACTTCTGGAGAGAGTTTTCTGCATTGAAAGTAAAGGGGCTGAATAATTTTGCAGTTTTTGATTTGTTAAAAAAGTTTGAAATATCCAATAAATGTCGTTCCACTTCATGATTGTGTCCCACTTGTTGTTGATTCTTCACAAAAAAATACAGTTTTATATCTTTATGTTTGAAGCCTGAAATGTGGCAAAAGGTCGCAAAGTTTAAGGGGGCCGAATACTTTCGCAAGGCACTGTATGTCACTTCTTAGAGTAGTTATGTTCTTCCCGTGCTCTGACAGTGTTGCTATGTCACTCCTTAGAGTAGTTATGTTCTTCCCGTGCTCTGACAGTGTTGCTATGTCACTCCTTAGAGTAGTTGTATTCCTCCCGTGCTCTGACAGTGTTGCTATGTCACTCCTTAGAGTAGTTATGTTCTTCCCGTGCTCTGACAGTGTTGCTGTGTCACTCCTTAGAGTAGTTATGATCCTCCCGTGCTCTGACAGTGTTGCTATGTCACTCCTTAGAGTAGTTATGTTCTTCCCGTGCTCTGACAGTGTTGCTATGTCACTCCTTAGAGTAGTTATGATCCTCCCGTGCTCTGACAGTGTTGCTATGTCACTCCTTAGAGTAGTTATGTTCTTCCCGTGCTCTGACAGTGTTGCTATGTCACTTCTTAGAGTAGTTGTGTTCTTCCCGTGCTCTGACAGTGTTGCTATGTCACTTCTTAGAGTAGTTATGATCCTCCCGTCCTCTGACAGTGTTGCTATGTCACTTCTTAGAGTAGTTGTGTTCTTCCCGTGCTCTGACAGTGTTGCTATGTCACTCCTTAGAGTAGTTGTATTCCTCCCGTGCTCTGACAGTGTTGCTATGTCACTTCTTAGAGTAGTTATGATCCTCCCGTCCTCTGACAGTGTTGCTATGTCACTCCTTAGAGTAGTTGTATTCCTCCCGTGCTCTGACAGTGTTGCTATGTCACTTCTTAGAGTAGTTGTGTTCTTCCCGTGCTCTGACAGTGTTGCTATGTCACTTCTTAGAGTAGTTGTGTTCTTCCCGTGCTCTGACAGTGTTGCTATGTCACTTCTTAGAGTAGTTGTGTTCTTCCCGTGCTCTGACAGTGTTGCTATGTCACTTCTTAGAGTAGTTGTGTTCTTCCCGTGCTCTGACAGTGTTGCTATGTCACTTCTTAGAGTAGTTATGATCCTCCCGTCCTCTGACAGTGTTGCTATGTCACTTCTTAGAGTAGTTATGATCCTCCCGTGCTCTGACAGTGTTGCTATGTCACTCCTTAGAGTAGTTGTATTCCTCCCGTCCTCTGACAGTGTTGCTGTGTCACTTCTTAGAGTAGTTATGTTCCTCCCGTGCTCTGACAGTGTTGCTGTGTCACTTCTTAGCATCAAGCTTAAAGTACTTTCTATATTTTCTCTTTTATTGCCCATTTCCATCTCCCCAAACCTCACACATGAGCTTATCTTCAAATCCACCAAATCCTCAGCTCTTACTTTCTCTCTCTTTCTCTTTCTCCCTTCACCCCCTCTTTCTCGCTCTGTCTTTCTCTCTCTCTTCCCGCTCTATCTCTCTCTTCCCTCTCTCTCTCTCTCTTTCTCCCCCCCCTCTCTCTCTCTCTCTCTCCGTTTATCTCTCTAAACACAGGAGATTTGAGATCTGTTCCAATATTAAAACCAGACCCTGCCTCTATTCCTTCCGTATGCCTTAACGTGCTCCGTCTGGATCTCTCTAGAAATAGTTCTATCTCATAGCTCACTGATATTATAGGAGCACAGTTGATTGACTCCTAGGAAGGTATACAGTAGTAATGTGCTGTGTGGTTAGTGACAGCATGGCAGGTTGTGTTCACCTCTGTGTGGTTAGTGACAGCATGGCAGGTTGTGTTCAGCTCTGTGTGGTTAGTGACAGCATGGCAGGTTGTGTTCACCTCTGTGTGGTTAGTGACAGCATGGCAGATTGTGTTCAGCTCTGTGTGGTTAGTGATAGCATGGCAGGTTGTGTTCAGCTCTGTGTGGTTAGTGACAACATGGCAGGTTGTGTTTACCTCTGTGTGGTTAGTGACAACATGGCATAATAACCATTATGTTGTCTACCTTGTGTTCTACTGTGTGTGTGTGTGTGTGTGTGTGTGTGTGTGTGTGTGTGTGTGTGTGTGTGTGTGTGTGTGTGTGTGTGTGTGTGTGTGTGTGTGTGTGTGTGTGTGTGTGTGTGTGTGTGTGTGTGTGTGTGTGTGTGCGTGTGTGTGCGCGTGCGTATTCTCTCTGGAGTCTATTTCAAGTATACAAGGAGTGTAGTAAGCTAATAGCAATTAATGTAATTTAAAGACTTCAGTCTTTGTAACATTCAGCTAAGAAATATCTAATAATGATCCGTTTTACACTTCATGACGACTGGTTAATATTGAGGAAATCTCTATTTTCTGTCCAGATATGTGACTGGACAACAACAAAAAATAACTGGTTAAATCAATGACCTAGTGTATAATAGGGAGGGTGGTATTTGTTGGAGGGCGGTTTGATGTTTTAGCCAATACGTCTGATCATCTTCCACACAGCTGGGTTTTTAAAGGGTCTTTCAGTGAAAACATCCCATCCAGTTGTTTAGCTCAGGAATCAGCAGTCATACGACTCTGGTACATATTTGGTTAATCCCATTATTGGATGAGTGTTTCTGTGGTCCTTATTCCTGGACATTATTACGTGAAATCATCTCGACTGTGAAGGAGAATCCTCGTAAATCTCCTTCTGTAATTGGGATGCAGAGACACATTATCCCTGATTTGTTTCCAATATAACACAATTCTTATATATAAAAAAATATATATTATTATTATTATAAAATAAATTATTATATATATTTTTTAATTCTTCCTGTTTTAGCATTTATTTTCGAAATGAAAGAAAATACAAATCTGTGCATCCTTTTTGTCATTCAGCTCCGGCTAGCTGAGACCAGGGCTCATAGGGCTCTGATCTAAAGTAGTGCACTCTGTAGGGAATAGGGTACCATTTGAGCTGCAGATAAAGTACTGCCTCTGTCCCTGCCAGACAGACAGACACAGAGGAAGGAAATCCCTGGAAGGAGAGATTTGAGGAATTAGAATGTAGAATGCAGGAGCAGCTAGAGAACATCTAGAAGGCAGAGTTCCAGAACCTTTAGTTCTATTGTCCTCTGTTCTGATTCTGACTGACTGGGTCACGTACAGATCAGTGGCCCAGGATACCTGACTGCAGGAGCCACAGATCATGTTAAATACACAGGAATGGTGTGTGTGTGTGTGTGTGTGTGTGTGTGTGTGTGTGTGTGTGTGTGTGTGTGTGTGTGTGTGTGTGTGTGTGTGTGTGTGTGTGTGTGTGTTTTTCAAAAAGAGGTTTCATTCGATGTGGCAGAGTCTCCATTACATTTACAATGGCAAGAAGACACCTTTGGAAAATAATTGCAATAATGAAGTTGATGAATGGACACCATTAGTCTCTTGTGTGCCAGTTCACTCTGTCTTTGGCTTCAAAGATGCTAACATTAGAGGCCCACACTGTTCTACCAGAGAACTATGTTCTTCCATAGAACTCTGTTCTTCCATAGAACACTGTTCTTCCATAGATCTCTGTTCTTCCATAGATCTCTGTTCTTCCATAGAACACTGTTCTTCCATAGATCTCTGTTCTTCCATAGAACACTGTTCTACCAGAGAACTCTGTTCTTCCATAGATCTCTGTTCTTCCATAGATCTCTGTTCTTCCATAGAACACTGTTCTTCCATAGATCACTGTTCTTCCATAGGTCTCTGTTCTTCCATAGAACTTGTTCTTCCATAGAACTCTGTTATTCCATAGAACTCTGTTCTTCCATAGAACACTGTTCTTCCATAGAACTCTGTTCTTCCATAGAACTTGTTCTTCCATAGAACTCTGTTCTTCCATAGAACTCTGTTCTTCCATAGAACTCTGTTCTACCAGAGAAGTCTATTTAAACAGATATTTCTGTTTGAACGGTTGTGTTCAGTAGGTTGTGGTACGTTCAGATAGAAATGTATTAAAAGAAGAGACATGCCTCTCTGACATGTAGACTAAGGAATCAGTCTGGTAGGACCATGTTGTGCTCTATAAATTATCTTCATATCTGTATTTAACAGTATGTTGCATCTCTGATTGTGAAGGGTGATTTTTAATTGTTGTTGTTGATTGTTGTTGTCTCTCCAGATGGCCAGAAACAGGAAGTGAGTGTTGGAGGCTCTGCGTCTAGACAGTGTTTCTATGATCTGACCCCTAACAGCCAGTATAAGATCAGCGTTTTCACCCAGCTACAGGACATGGAGGGGCCCGCCGTCACCACCATCACTACAACACGTAGGTACCAACTGACCTCAACACTCTCATCACGAACACAACACGTATGTGTCAACTTCACTCAAAATCTCTCTTATGGGAGTAGAACAGAATGACCAGCTATGAACATTGGATTGGATGTATTGGCAGTAGAAATGAAGATGACCTGTCATACTGTATGTTACACATTGAAACAGCAGAGTCAACGATGTGAGGCTGAAAGCAGTGGGAAACCATAGAACCGATCATTCCAGTGTTGCTCCAGGCCATGCAAAAGCCCCCCCCCCTTCAGATAACAGCCTTGATCCCATTACCTTTAATGGCTGTTGTGGCTTACGACTGACTGGCCTGTAGATCAGCTCAGCTCAGTGAAGACAAAGCATGCTTTCTCTCCTTTTGTCTGGTAAATGAAACCTTCCCCCCAGAGCTGCTCTCTGCCTGTGTGGCTGAGCACCAGCCACAACTCATTTCACCTCCCTTTAGGGTACATCCCAAACGGTAGCCTGTTCCCTACATTTACAACGGGGATAGGGTGTCATTTAGGACACGGCGTCAGTCCCTCACAGCACGACTGTCCCTTAGAAGCAACAATAGTAGGCTAATGATGCAGGCCATTGGCAAGGCAATGAGGTGGGGAGAACTGGTCTGTTTAGGGGACAGGAGATGCTCACTCACTGCCAGGGATACAGATAGCTGCTCTCCCCCCAGGTTACACTGCTGCTGCTGCTACTGCTGCTATCACTCACCACAGAAAAACCTCCCTGGCTTATCCAAAAGAGAGGCATTGTTTGGGGACAGCATGGGAGAGGTAGGTGGATTCTGGTACAGTGGGGCAAAAAACAAGTTGATAACAAGTTCAAACAGGTGCCATTAATACAGGTAACGAGTGGAGGACAGAGGAGCCTCTTAAAGAAGAAGTTACAGGTCTGTGAGAGCCAGAAATCTTGCTTGTTTGTAGGTGACCAAATACTTATTTTCCACCATAATTTGCAAATAAATTCATTAAAAATCCTACAATGTGTTTTTTTCCTCATTTTGTCTGTCATAGTTGAAGTGTACCTATGATGAAAATTACAGGCCTCTCTCATCTTTTTAAGTGGGAGAACTTGCACAATTGGTGGCTGACCAAATACTTTTTTGCCCCACTGTAGGTGTGTGTGTGTGGATAGAGAGATATGATGGATGCACCGTGATGATTTATGTGCTTGTCTCTCTGTGTTTTCTAGTCCCCGCCCCCACCCAGCCACCGACACCACCCCCCACGTCACCCCCCCTACCGACCATACCGCCCGCCAAGGAAGGTAAGAGAGAAGAACTGCCACTGTGTGTCCGCAACACACACACACACACACACACACACACACACACACACACACACACACACACACACACACACACCTTCCTCTCCCCTGCTGTCCCCACCATAGTGTGACCTTTCTCAAACCCTCACTACATCTCTGATGACAGTTCACCTTTACTTCAGCACAGTGAGGTACCACAGATAAATAAAAATGTATCTCGCTTTTATACCAAATAAACCACATTATACAATCTCCAAAGAAGTACCGGTATTAGTGGTATTTATTCAGCTGAGGAAGAGTTGTTGGAGGTAAATACAACTTTTTAAGTCTTCTTTCTTGAGGGGTATCCAGTATCTTATCAACTTTTTAAGTTTTCTTTCTTGAGGGGTATCCAGTATCTTATCAACTTTTTAAGTCTTCTTTCTTGAGGGGTATCCAGTATCTTATCAACTTTTTAAGCCTTCTTTCTTGAGGGGTATCCAGTATCTTATCAACTTTTTAAGTCTTCTTTATTGAGGGGTATCCAGTATCTTATCAACTTTTTAAGTCTTCTTTCTTGAGGGGTATCCAGTATCTTATCAACTTTTTAAGTCTTCTTTCTTGGGGATTATCCAGTATCTTATCAAACATTTGCAGTGCGGCTCAGACAAGCAGCAGCTCCAGTCTGTGCATATTTACACAGCATCTGCATGCATTACTTATTACATTAGCTGAGGCTTTGCTTCCTCCTCTACTGACCTTCTATATGAACACATATACACGCTACCAAATACCATAGGCAGACGGCCCCCTGAGGGTTCACGTCCTGGTCCATTTATAGGTGAACTGCAATCATCAGATTTGTGATAAGTATTAAGTTCTTCACAGGTTGAATTAAATGAGAAATAAGAAGGTGGTTTTTACAGCACCGTAATAGACTGAAAACATCTTCGGGCTTTTATCAATGTATTCTCAGCAAAGTCCTCAAGGTCGTTTTTACAGCGGGGATTAGTTGAATATTGCATTTTGGATATTATCTCTAGCTCCTAATAATAGTAGAAGTCACAAGTACTCAACTTCTTCTCAATCGCATTGGAGGAGAAGGTTCGATGGGCGGGACCTTGGATCTTCTCCAATGCGTTTTGTGAATGAGGCGAGGATAGAGCGTGGGAGGAATCGATTAAATCGATGAAAGACAAATTGAGAAAGAGCCTTGCACACTTCTATCCCCCCATGGTGCACTGCTGCCTGGCTGTGTATCAAGCCTTCCTCCCATCCTGTCGATACTTCCTGTCCGGTTTGATTAGAACCCTGCCATAACAACCTTCCCTTAAGAACTCTCCCAACATTCTAAGAACTCTGCTATAATTCTAAGCACTTCAGACTTAACACATTTGTCCCACCTCTAGAGGTTTGTACCAGTCAATTTGTTATAATTCTAACTCTCTGGCTTGTTTAAACAAAGATCAAACAGGCCAGACATTTCTCTTGCCATTCCTCTACACTCTTAGAAAAAAGGACCTATCTTTGTTCCTTAAAGTGTAGCCCAGTGTTTCTCAACCCTCTTTGTACCAGGCACCGACAAGCTATGGTCCTTCTTGTGCCAAGGAACGGCAAGCTATACTTCTTCCTAGCGTTGGAGAACGGGCTAAATCACAGTCAGCTTACTGTCTGAGAGACCGGCCAGCTCTAGCCGTTCCTCACATTCTGAGAGACCTGCCAGCTCTAGTCGTTCCTCACATTCTGAGAGCCCGGCCAGCTCTAGTCATTCCTCACATTCTGAGAGACGGGCCAGCTCTAGCCGTTCCTCACATTCTGAGAGACCGGCCAGCCCTAGTCGTTCCTCACATTCTGAGAGACCGGCCAGCCCTAGTCGTTCCTCACATTCCGAGAGACTAGCCAGCTCTAGCCGTTCCTTACATTCTGAGAGACCGGCCAGCTCTAGCCGTTCCTCACATTCTGAGAGACCGGCCAGCTCTAGTCGTTCCTCACATTCTGAGAGACCGGCCAGCTCTAGTCGTTCCTCACATTCTGAGAGACCGGCCAGCCCTAGTCGTTCCTCACATTCTGAGAGACCGGCCAGCCCTAGTCGTTCCTCACATTCTGAGAGACCGGCCAGCTGTAGCCGTTCCTCACATTCTGAGAGACCGACCAGCTCTAGCCGTTCCTCACATTCTGAGAGACCGGTCAGCTCTAGTCGTTCCTCACATTCTGAGATACCGACCAGCTCTAGCCGTTCCTCACATTCTGAGATACCGGCCAGCTCTAGTCGTTCCTCATATTCTGAGAGACGGGCCAGCTCTAACCGTTCCTCACATTCTGAGAGACTGGCCAGCTCTAGCCGTTCCTCATATTCTGAGAGACCGGCCAGCTCTAGTCGTTCCTCACATTCTGAGAGACCGGCCAGCTCTAGCTGTTCCTCACAGAGACCGGCCAACTCTTCTGAGAGACCGGCCAACTCTAGCCGTTCCTTACATTCTGAGAGACCGGCCAGCTCTAGCTGTTCCTTACATTCTGAGAGACCGGCCAACTCTAGCCGTTCCTTACATTCTGAGAGACCGGCCAACTCTAGCCGTTCCTTACATTCTGAGAGACCGGCCAGCTCTAGCCGTTCCTTACATTCTGAGAGACCGGCCAGCTCTAGCCGTTCCTTACATTCTGAGAGACCGGCCAGCTCTAGCTGTTCCTCACATTCTGAGAGACCGGCCAACTCTAGCCGTTCCTTACATTCTGAGAGACCGGCCAGCTCTAGCTGTTCCTCACATTCTGAGAGACCGGCCAACTCTAGCCGTTCCTTACATTCTGAGAGACCGGCCAGCTCTAGCTGTTCCTCACATTCTGAGAGACCGGCCAGCTCTAGGCGTTCCTCACATTCTGAGAGACCGGCCAGCTCTAGTCGTTCCTCACATTCTGAGAGACCAATCTGCTCCCAGTTTGATTGAAGTCTGTATATGACTGGAGAATACAGTAACTGAATATTAAAGGCACAGCGCAGTCAAAAATGTGATTTTCCAGTTTGTTATATATATTTCCATTCTATGAGGTTGGAACAATACTGTGAAATTGTGAAAATGATGATAAAGCCATGTTTAGTGTAAGAGCTGTTTGAACAGACAGTCTGTTTTGGTGGGATGGAGTTTTGGCCTGCCTGGTGACATCGTTAATAGACCAATGAGAAAGAGTGTTCCAAACCTCTCTGCCAATAACAGCTACTGTAGTTTTCAGTTTTCCTCTCCCCACTCAGACAGATATATTGAGATAAAGATGGCTGCCCTGGACCTTTAATTAGCACGAAGGAAGATCTTATCTGTCTCTGTGTAGTAGGAAGTAGATAACGCTTCTGGAGGAGACAGATAGTTAGATAGTCATCCCCACTCTCCAACAACTGGCCTGTTGTAATGAGACTGAAGATATGAGGCTTACCAGCTGGCCTGTTGTAATGAGGCTGAAGATATGAGGCTTACCAGCTGGCCTGTTGTAATGAGACTGAAGATATGAGGCTTACCAGCTGGCCTGTTGTAATGAGACTGAAGATATGAGGCTTACCAGCTGGCCTGTTGTAATGAGGCTGAAGATATGAGGCTTACCAGCTGGCCTGTTGTAATGAGACTGAAGATATGAGGCTTACCAGCTGGCCTGTTGTAATGAGACTGAAAATACAAGGCTTACCAGCTGGCCTGTTGTAATGAGACTGAAGGGTTGAGGCTTACCAGCTGGCCTGTTGTAATGAGACTGAAGATATGAGGCTTACCAGCTGGCCTGTTGTAATGAGACTGAAGGGTTGAGGCTTACCAGCTGGCCTGTTGTAATGAGGCTGAAGATATGTAGCTTACCAGCTGGCCTGTTGTAATGAGGCTGACAATATGAGGCTTACCAGCTGGCCTGTTGTAATGAGACTGACAATATGAGGCTTACCAGCTGGCCTATTGTAATGAGACTGACAATATGAGGCTTACCAGCTGGCCTGTTGTAATGAGACTGACAATATGAGGCTTACCAGCTGGCCTGTTGTAATGAGACTGACAATATGAGGCTTACCAGCTGGCCTGTTGTAATGAGGCTGACAATATGAGGCTTACCAGCTGGCCTGTTGTAATGAGACTGACAATATGAGGCTTACCAGCTGGCCTATTGTAATGAGACTGACAATATGAGGCTTACCAGCTGGCCTGTTGTAATGAGACTGACAATATGAGGCTTACCAGCTGGCCTGTTGTAATGAGACTGACAATATGAGGCTTACCAGCTGGCCTGTTGTAATGAGACTGACAATATGAGGCTTACCAGCTGGCCTGTTGTAATGAGAATGAAGGGTTGAGGCTTCTGTCTCTGTGTTTGGAATTCCTCTCTAACCTAGTTCCATATCTAATTTCTTCCTTCCCTCCCTGCCTCTCTCCCTCCCTGCCTCCTTCCCTCCCTGCCTCCTTCCTTCCCTGCCTCCTTCCCTCCCTGCCTCCTTCCCTCCCTGCCTCCTTCCCTCCCTGCCTCCTTCCCTCCCTGCCTCTCTCCCTCCCTGCCTCTCTCCCTCCCTGCCTCTCTCCCTCCCTGCCTCCTTCCCTCCCTGCCTCCTTCCCTCCCTCCCTGCTTCCCTCCTTCCCTCCCTCGCTCCCTCCCTGCCTCCTTCCCTCCCTCCCTCCCTGCCTCCCTCCCTGCCTCCCTGCCTCCCTGCCTGCCTGCCTGCCTGCCTGCCTGCCTGCCTGCCTGCCTGCCTGCCTCCCTCCCTGCCTCCCTCCCTCCCTGCCTGCCTGCCTCCCCCCAGTCTGTAAGGCAGCCAAAGCTGACCTGGTCTTCTTGGTGGACGGGTCTTGGAGCATCGGAGACGACAACTTCCAGAAGATTATCCGCTTCCTGTACAGTACGATGGGAGCTCTGGATCTGATTGGTCCTGACGGCACACAGGTCAGACCAATGACAACACCTCCATATTATAGAGTTATGCATTCAGCCAATATCTCACGGAAATAATGAATAAAGTAAATATAACCCAATGCTGTTGAAGGGGAACATTGTCTTACAGTAACCTGATCTCATCCATCTCAGCCACTGATGTTTGAGAAAGCAACATGTCCTATGAGTGGCTGGTCTAGTCCAGTACACACAGGTTAGAGTGAGGTTAGGGTCACAGGTCAGGGTGAGGTTAGGGTCACAGGTTAGGGTGAGGTTAGGGTCAGAGGTCAGGGTGAGGTTAGGGTCACAGGTTAGAGTGAGGTTAGGGTCACAGGTTAGAGTGAGGTTAGGGTCACAGGTCAGGGTGAGGTTAGGGTCACAGGTTAGGGTGAGGTTAGGGTCACAGGTTAGAGTGAGGTTAGGGTCACAGGTTAGGGTCACAGGTTAGGGTGAGGTTAGGGTCACAGGTTAGAGTGAGGTTAGGGTCACAGGCCAGGGTTAGGTTAGGGTCACAGGTAAGAGTGAGGTTAGGGTCAAAGGTCAGGGTGAGGTTAGGGTCAAAGGTCAGGGTGAGGTTAGGGTCAAAGGTCAGGGTGAGGTTAGGGTCACAGGTTAGGGTGAGGTTAGGGTCACAGGTTAGAGTGAGGTTAGGGTCACAGGTTAGGGTCACAGGTTAGGGTGAGGTTAGGGTCACAGGTTAGAGTGAGGTTAGGGTCACAGGCCAGGGTTAGGTTAGGGTCACAGGTTAGAGTGAGGTTAGGGTCAAAGGTCAGGGTGAGGTTAGGGTCAAAGGTCAGGGTGAGGTTAGGGTCAAGGGTCAGGGTGAGGTTAGGGTCACAGGTCAGGGTGAGGTTAGGGCCACAGGTCAGAGTGAGGTTAGGGTCACAGGTTAGGGTGAGGTTAGGGCCACAGGTCAGGGTGAGGTTAGGGCCACAGGTCAGGGTGAGGTTAGGGCCACAGGCCAGGGTGAGGTTAGGGTCACAGGTCAGGGTGAGTTTAGCGTCACAGGTTAGGGTGAGGTTAAGGTCACAAGTTAGAGTGAGGTTAGGGTCACAGGTTAGAGTGAGGTTAGGTTCACAGGTCAGGGTGAGGTTAGGGTCACAGGTACGGGTGAGGTTAGGGTCACAGGTTAGGGTGAGGTTAGGGTCACAGGTACGGGTGAGGTTAGGGTCACAGGTCAGGGTGAGGTTAGGGTCACAGGTTAGAGTGAGGTTAGGGTCACAGGTCAGGGTGAGGTTAGGTTTAGATAAAGCCTGTGCTAACATCACTAAACAGAGCCAAATCTAAACCAGGTCTCAAGGGAGAGACCATTATATTGGAATAGACTGGTGACTAGACATTATAAACAGACCCACATCTAAACCAGGTCTCAAGGGAGAGACCATTATGTTGGAATAGACTGGTGTCTAGACATTATAAACAGAGGCCCATAGATCTTCATCAAGCCTTCTCTTTCAGACCGTTCACAGCCCATTACTGAGGAACTGGTAGGTTATTGACACAAGGCAGCATTACTAAAGCCCTCCGTATCCCCTTACTACTGTATTAGGGGCTGATGGGTAATGGAGGAATCTGAGCTGAGGTGCAGAGGGTCCTGGCTACAGTAGTTAGGCTCTCAGACAGACAAATAGAAAAACAGACATAAGGATTGTGAGAAGGGAAGCGAGACATTGAGGGAAGAGGAGGGACAGAGATAGATTCCTGAGGGGACATAAGGAGAGTGAGAAGGGAAGTGAGACATTGAGGGAAGAGGAGGGACAGGGATAGATTCCTGAGGAGACATAAGGAGAGTGAGAAGGGAAGAGGAGGGACAGGGATAGATTCCTGATGGGACATAAGGAGAGTGAGAAGGGAAGAGGAGGGACAGGGATAGATTCCTGATGGGACATAAGGAGAGTGAGAAGGGAAGAGGAGGGACAGGGATAGATTCCTGAGGGGACATAAGGAGAGTGAGAAGGGAAGCGAGACATTGAGGGAAGAGGAGGGACAGGGATAGATTCCTGAGGAGACATAAGGAGAGTGAGAAGGGAAGAGGAGGGACAGGGATAGATTCCTGAGGGGACATAAGGAGAGTGAGAAGGGAAGAGGAGGGACAGGGATAGATTCCTGAGGGGACATAAGGAGAGTGAGAAGGGAAGCGAGACATTGAGGGAAGAGGAAGGACAGGGATAGATTCCCGAGGGGACATAAGGAGAGTGAGAAGGGAAGAGGAGGGACAGGGATAGATTCCTGAGGGGACATAAGGACAGTGAGAAGGGAAGCGAGACATTGAG
Organism: Oncorhynchus clarkii lewisi; assembly: GCF_045791955.1. Taxonomy (NCBI): domain Eukaryota; kingdom Metazoa; phylum Chordata; class Actinopteri; order Salmoniformes; family Salmonidae; genus Oncorhynchus; species Oncorhynchus clarkii. The sequence continues at coordinate 174,151 of NW_027257925.1, read as the reverse complement.
GGAAGAGGAGGGACAGGGATAGATTCCTGAGGGGACATAAGGAGAGTGAGAAGGGAAGAGGAGGGACAGGGATAGATTCCTGAGGGGACATAAGGACAGTGAGAAGGGAAGCGAGACATTGAGGGAAGAGGAGGGACAGGGATAGATTCCTGAGGGGACATAAGGAGAGTGAGAAGGGAAGAGGAGGGACAGGGATAGATTCCTGAGGGGACATAAGGAGAGTGAGAAGGGAAGAGGAGGGACAGAGATAGATTCCTGAGGGGACATAAGGAGAGTGAGAAGGGAAGCGAGACATTGAGGGAAGAGGAAGGACAGGGATAGATTCCTGAGGGGACATAAGGAGAGTGAGAAGGGAAGAGGAGGGACAGAGACAGATTCCTGAGGGGACATAAGGAGAGTGAGAAGGAAAGAGGAGGGACAGGGATAGATTCCTGAGGGGACATAAGGAGAGTGAGAAGGGAAGCGAGACATTGAGGGAAGAGGAAGGACAGGCATAGATTCCTGAGGAGACATAAGGAGAGTGAGAAGGGAAGAGGAGGGACAGGGATAGATTCCTGAGGAGACATAAGGAGAGTGAGAAGGGAAGAGGAGGGACAGGGATAGATTCCTGAGGGGACATAAGGAGAGTGAGAAGGGAAGAGGAGGGACAGGGATAGATTCCTGAGGAGACATAAGGAGAGTGAGAAGGGAAGCGAGACATTGAGGGAAGAGGAGGGACATGGATAGATTCCTGAGGAGACATAAGGAGAGTGAGAAGGGAAGAGGAGGGACAGGGATAGATTCCTGAGGGGACATAAGGACAGTGAGAAGGGAAGCGAGACATTGAGGGAAGAGGAGGGACAGGGATAGATTCCTGAGGGGACATAAGGAGAGTGAGAAGGGAAGAGGAGGGACAGGGATAGATTCCTGAGGGGACATAAGGAGAGTGAGTAACAGAGACATCTGTTCCAAAGATGTTGCAAAATAGTTGCTAAGATGCCATTGAAAGCGTGCATTCAGTATGCGACTATAAGTTCTATAAGTATAACTTACACTGAACCAAAATATAAACACAACATGTAAAGTGTTGGTCCCATGGTTCATGAGCTGAAATAAAAGATCCCAGACATTTTCCATACGCACAAAAAGCTTATTTCTCTAAAATGTTGTGAACAAATGTGTTTACATCACTGTTAGTGAGCGTTTCACCTTTGCCAAGATAATCAATCCACCTGACAGTTGTGGCATGTCAAGAAGCTGATTATTAGACAGCACGAACATTACACAGGTGCACCTTGTGCTGGGGACAATAAAAGGCCACTCGAAAATGTGAATTGTTGTCACACAAGACAATGCCACAGATGTCTCAAGTTTTGAAGGAGCGTGCAATTGGCACGCTGACTGCAGGAATGTCTACCAGAGCTGTTGCCAGAGAATTGAATGTTAATTTCCTACCATAAACCGCCTCCAATGTCATTTTATAGAATTTGGCAGTACATCCAACCGGCCTCACAACCGCAGACCACGTTGTATGGCGTCGTGTGGTCGAGTGGTTTGCTGATGTCTACGTTGTGAACAGAGTGCCCCATGGTGATGGTGGGGTTAATGGTATGGCCAGGCATAAGCTACGGACAACAAACACAATTGCATTTTATCGATGGCTGTTTGAATGACCAGAGATACCGCGACGACCTCCTGAGGACAATTGTGAGGCCCATAGTTTTATGGTATCTGTGACCCGGTCATATGAAATCCATAGATTAAGGCCTAATGAATTTATTTCAGTTGACTGATTTCCTCATATGAACTGAAACTCAAACTCTTTGAAATTGTTGCATGTTGCGTTTATATTTTTGGTTCTGTAAAGTTATTTTCTGTAAAGTTATTTTCTGTAAAGTTATTTTCTGTAAAGTTATTTTCTGTAAAGTTATTTTCTACATTTTTTAGAACAGATTCATGTTCAACATTCCAAATTATAAACAACCCCTAAACCCCCCTCAAGCCAAAAACACTGTTAGAATTATCTCTGGGTGTGATGAAAGCTTTTACAACTCCCTCTCTCTCTCTCCTTTTCTCACTCTCTCTCTCTCCCTCCCTCTCTCTCTCTTTCTTTCTTTCTCTCTCTTCTCTCTCTCTCCCCTCTCTCTCCCCTCTCTCTCTCTCTCTCTCTCTCTCTCTCTCTCTCTCTCTCTCTCTCTCTCTCTCTTTCCCTCTCTTTCTCTCTTTTTCTCCCTCTCTCTCTCTCCCCCTTTCTCTCTCTCCCTCTTACTGACAGGTTGCTATAGCACAGTTCAGTGATGATGCCAGGACTGAGTTCAAGCTGAACTCATACGCCAACAAGGAAACGCTGCTCGACGCCATCAGGCGAATCACATACAAGGGAGGGAACACCAAGACAGGTGTGTACTAAAGCCTTCTGCACACATTTACACACACACACACACACACACACACACACACACACACACACACACACACACACACACACACACACACACACACACACACACACACCATCCCATTTACCCTGACTGCTATGGGAGAAGCAGGATGGCCTGGCTTGTATGGTCGTCGGTCCCAGCGAGCTCTGTTCCTTATTCCCCTGATTTAGGAGGTGGAAACAGGTGCTTTCAGTGCAAACAAGACAGTTTCAGTTTGCTGATAGCCTCCTCCTTTGTGGGGAAAGAAGGAATTTCACACTTGAGCTCAGTTTCTGCCCTTGATGTCTCTGAAGGAATCTACAGTGTGTAATTGTATTGCTGAAACTCTACCGCAAGTCTAACAACAAAGTGTATGACTAAGGAAGAGAGAGATTCTATGCAGTTGGGAATTTATTTTAGTGCATAGTGCTTCTGTCCCGTACAATATTTGCACAGCAGGTTTGCAGACTAATCCTGGCAGCAGTGTTAGAAATGAAACACCTTGTCTACACATACAGCTTCTCTGCTCTACCCAGGGGGGAAGGTACTACCAGCGCTACCCACAGAGGACATGTTTTCTCTGGCTAGAGATGCAAGCTGAGGTCTCTCTCTCTCTCTCTCTCTCTCTCTCTCTCTCTCTCTCTCTCTCTCTCTCTCTCTCTCTAGAGATGTAAGCGGAGGTCTCTCTCTCTCTCTCTCTCTCTCTCTCTCTCTCTCTCTCTCTCTCTCAGGGAGTCTGGCGGTAGAGCTGTAGATGTGACCCTTTGGTGTTCTGTACATGTCTACACTACTACTACACACACACACACACACACACACACACACACACACACACACACACACACACACACACACACACACACACACACACACACACACACAGAGCGATTATGTTCGCTCTGCATTTATTCATTAAGGCTTTAGCTTGACTGTCTTTTCATTTGGAGCTTGAGATGATTGATTTCCAGTAGCTGCTGGTATTAGGGCTGATCCCTCTGTGCTCCATATAGTATTCACACTGTACTGAGGGGATTCTAACAGCGGATCAACATGATTGGCCTGGCCTCATTTCCTCTTTTTTTAACCACCAATCACGTCTAAGTCTGAGGTTTAATAACACAAAGAAGGTATTGCAGTGGAGTCTTCACCCAGATCTGTTTGTGCTGTCTTGCCAACCCCATTGCTGTTATTGTCACACCAAACATGACAAATGACAGTAATGGAGTTGCCAAAACAGCACAAATAGGTCTGGAACGTAGGCTAGCCTTCACCTAGTTACCTGCAGCCCGATGTATTGTTGTTGTTGACGAGGTCTTTCAGGTCTTGGTTGAGGAGGAGTATTTCTGGGAACTTGTTGTTAAGATCTTGTTGTAAGTTTGGAGGCAAAGAAAGGAAGCTGATGGCCAGGAATGAGCCTGAGGATTTATGTCCAAGAAACACATTTCACACACGTCTGAGATGGACAGCATTTGATTGATGGTGTGATATTCCACTCAGGACCCTGGCAGCCGCACACACAAACAAACACACACACACCGTCTACCACAACACTCTCCACAGTGATAGAGGCCAGCATGTCTTCATGCCTGGCTGGATGGATATTGTGATTCCAATTTGACCTCTGTTTAATATAATACCATGCTGAAACAGACATAACTCTCCCTGGTACAAGACTGATGTTCACTAGCTCTGCCTGTCATTCATCTTCACTGAAAGGCACTTTAATAAAGCTCACAGAGACAGCTGAGAAAAAGAGGGATGGAGAGAGAGAGAGAGAGAGAGAGAGAGAGAGAGAGAGAGAGAGAAGGGGAGAGAGAGAGGAGGGGGAGTTAAAAGGGAGCTAGAGAGAGAGGGAGAAAGAGAGAGGGAGGGAGGGAGAAAGAGAGAAAGAGATGGTGAGAGAGAGGGAGAGGGAGGGAGAGGGATGGATGGCCGTCCAGCAAGCTGCTCAGCCATCCTCGGTCTCCATATTAGATGATACAAAGTACCCTGGTAGTGCCTCAGCCATGCAAGACATATTTTATTCAGAGACATCCCAGGGAGGCTGTTTTAAAAAGCTGCTATTACAGAATGACCTTAGACATCAGAGAGATATTAGACATGCACATTGGTAAAGAAAAAAGACTTGCAATGATCCCCACCTGCTTCTGCTCTGTTCGTCCTCTCTACGGACCGCTCCGATGCCCACAATAGGGCTAATGATCTAGGGCGATTTTTGTCTCTGTCAAGGTTTTAGAATAGATAAGACAGGCTCCTCTTTCTTTGTTTAATGTGTCCTATCAGATTTTCACATTTCCTCTATTAGCATCTCCTGAATGCAATAAATCAGTGGCAGGCAGCCCTGGTCCCGGAGGGCCGCAGGTTTGGGATTTAATCAACCAGGAAGACCAGGTGTGTTGAATTTAGGCTGAACTGACCTGATCAATTAGCTCAGTTGGTCAGGTGTGGTGCTTAGTTGCAGCACTCCAGGAACAGGGTTGTCTCCCATTCATGAAACAGTCTAGCTAGATTAGTTATGATAGATATTATATTGTTATTATTATTCATGTTATTATTGTTATTATTACTAGTATTACTATTATTAATGTTATTATTGTTATTATTATTATTATTACTGTTATTATGACTTTATGACTATTATTAATGGTATTATTGTTATTATTATTATTACTGTTATTATTATTTGTGTTATTATTACTATTAGTGTTATTATTATTTGTGTTATTATTACTATTAGTGTTATTATTACTATTATTATTATTGTTATTACTATTAGTGTTATTATTACTATTAGTGTTGTTATTATTATTATTATTGGTGTTATTATTACTATTAGTGTTATTATTATTTGTGTTATTATTACTATTATTATTATTGTTATTACTATTAGTGTTATTATTACTATTAGTGTTGTTATTATTATTATTATTATTGGTGTTATTATTACTATTAGTGTTATTATTATTATTATTGGTGTTATTAGTACTATTCGTGTTATTATTATTATTATTGGTGTTATTAGTACTATTCGTGTTATTATTATTATTATTATTGGTGTTATTATTACTATTAGTGTTAATATTATTACTGTAATTATTACTGTTATTGTTATGATTACTGTTATTATTATTATTATTATTACTATTATTGGTATTATTATTACTGTTATTATTATTATTTATGCTATTATTACTGTTATTAATATATGTGTTGTCATTGTTATTATTATTGTTATGTTATTATGACTATTATGACTGTTATTAATGTTATTATTGGTATTATTATTATTGTTATTATTACTGTTATTAATACTATTATTATTCTTGTTATTATTGTTATTAGTTGCTCCTGATGTGCCTGTCTTCCCTATCCATCCTCATATATGGTCTGATAGTCGTCCACACATTAACAACAGGCTGTATAGATATGGTCTGATAGTCATCCACACATTAACAACAGGCTGTATAGATATGGTCTGATAGTCGTCCACACATTAACAACAGGCTGTATAGATATGGTCTGATAGTCATCCACACATTAACAACAGGCTGTATAGATATGGTCTGATAGTCATCCACACATTAACAACAGGCTGTATAGATATGGTCTGATAGTCATCCACACATTAACAACAGGCTGTATAGACATGGTCTGATAGTCGTCCACACATTAACAACAGGCTGTATAGATATGGTCTGATAGTCATCCACACATTAACAACAGGCTGTATAGATATGGTCTGATAGTCATCCACACATTAACAACAGGCTGTATAGATATGGTCTGATAGTCATCCATACATTAACAACAGGCTGTATAGATATGGTCTGATAGTCGTCCACACATTAACAACAGGCTGTATAGATATGGTCTGATAGTCGTCCACACATTAACAACAGGCTGTATAGATATGGTCTGATAGTCATCCACACATTAACAACAGGCTGTATAGATATGGTCTGATAGTCATCCACACATTAACAACAGGCTGTATAGATATGGTCTGATAGTCATCCACACATTAACAACAGGCTGTATAGACATGGTCTGATAGTCGTCCACACATTAACAACAGGCTGTATAGATATGGTCTGATAGTCATCCACACATTAACAACAGGCTGTATAGATATGGTCTGATAGTCATCCATACATTAACAACAGGCTGTATAGATATGGTCTGATAGTCATCCACACATTAACAACAGGCTGTATAGATATAGTCTGATAGTCATCCATACATTAACAACAGGCTGTATAGATATGGTCTGATAGTCATCCACACATTAACAACAGGCTGTATAGATATGGTCTGATAGTCATCCACACATTAACAACAGGCTGTATAGATATGGTCTGATCGTCATCCACACATTAACAACAGGCTGTGATGTGTAGATATGATCTCTGTCATTCCTATCCATAGAAATATAACTCTATGTCCCGATCCATCCAGGCCGAGCCATTAAGCATGTGAAGGAATCTATCTTCACCTCAGAGGGAGGAGTGAGGAGGGGGGTTCCTAAGGTACTGGTGGTCCTCACCGATGGCCGTTCCCAAGACGACGTCAACAAGGTCTCCAAGGAGATGCAGATGGAAGGTGAGTCCCAAATAGTGCCCTATTCTATGTTCTGTATAGTGCACTACTCTGGCCAAAAGTAGAGTGGGAATAGAGTGTTATTTTGGATAAAACCCATGTTTCTTCCTCTGAGGACAATACACTATTCCATTGTATTATATTGTTGTAACAGAACTATTCATGGCTCTCAACCCAAAAACAAAACTTAGAGAGAAATATGTTCGTAGTAGAAGGGTCACTTAGCAAGTCAGAGAGTGGTAAGATAGGCCAATCAAATAGTTTCCTTGGAATTGTTTTGCTTTATTGCTGAAGAAAAACTAAATATTGTTTTCAAATCTTAACAATGTATGTCCTTTGAAGGCTACATCATCTTTGCCATTGGCTTTGCTGATGCGGACTACGGAGAGTTGGTGAACATCGCCAGCAAACCCAGCGACAGACACGTCTTCTTTGTGGACGATTTGGACGCTGTCAAGAAAATTGAGGAGCAGCTGATCACTTTTGTGTGTGAGGCTGCCACTGCCAGTAAGTACTGCCAGAACTGAAGTAGCTGCCATTGGAAGAATGTTCCAGAACTGATATAATCTACTGTAGAATAGAGACAGATGGTAGGTTTGGTCATGTAGTTTCCAGAACTGATATAATCTACTGTAGAATAGAGACAGATGGTAGGTTTGGTCATGTAGTTTCCAGAACTGATATAATCTACTGTAGAATAGAGACAGATGGTAGGTTTGGTCATGTGGTTTCCAGAATTGATATAATCTACTGTAGAATAGAGACAGATGGTAGTTTTGGTCATGTAGTTTCCAGAACTGATATAATCTACTGTAGAATAGAGACAGGTGGTAGGTTTGGTCATGTAGTTTCCAGAACTGATATAATCTACTGTAGAATAGAGACAGGTGGTAGGTTTGATCATGTGGTTTAATGGATTAGTTATTATTACAAAGAAGAGGATTCATCCACATTTAAATCTTAATAAGAGGATCTTGATTCATGATGAAATGACAGTGATTAATAACCTGTTCATTATTTAACCAACCCTTTCATCCATCTTGTTTTTAGCTTGTCCATCGGTTCTGATGAGCGGCAACACCATGCCAGGTAAACTATGTAAAACACGTACAGCTGGTTACTGCTTTATAGTCATAGAATGTGTATCCCTATTGAGATAAACCCCTCTCAATCTACAGTCAATGTGGATTGCCTGATCCCACTTAGTCATTCACGGGAGAGACTCCGTGTCCCTGGCTGTTGTCAGGAGCAACGTGTCATCTGCCACGTGATTCTGGTTCAAATCCAGTCAGACGGAGTTACATAGAGTCAGAGTGTAGTGGAGGGTATACACTGTGTACCACCGTAACTAACACTGGGCATTGTGTATACTCACTTCTTAATCCCTACGATGGGCATCAAGGTAGTGTAGTGGAGGGTATACACCGTGTACCACCGTAACTAACACTGGGCATTGTGTATACTCACTTCTTAATCCCTACGATGGCACATCAAAGTAGTGTAGTGGAGGGTATACACCGTGTACCACTGTAACTAACACTGGGCATTGTGTATACTCACTTCTTAATCCCTACGATGGCACATCAAGGTAGTGTAGTGGAGGGTATACACTGTGTACCACCGTAACTAACACTGGGCATTGTGTATACTCACTTCTTAATCCCTACGATGCACATCAAGGTAGTGTAGTGGAGGGTATACACCGTGTACCACTGTAACTAACCCTGGGCATTGTGTGTACTCACTTCTTAATCCCTACGATGCGCATCAAAGTAGTGTAGTTGAGGTATACACCGTATCATTAAGGCTGATGGAACACATCACAATGTTAAGCTACAAATGTCATTTTTTCCCCGTTTTAGGCTTTAAGCTGCTTTAAAGGGAGGCAAGACATGCCTCATAATATGAAGTAAAACGTCCAGTTTGAAACATTTAAGGAACAGGAAAAATATAGCGATGCTGATGACAGGCCTTAACCGTCTTCTGATTGATGGTAAAGGCTTTGCCAAAAACCTTCTCAATTAAATATTACCTGCTACAAGGTAGCCTATGCCTGCCTGGCAGAATGATATCATGATTATTTCCATCAATCCAGTGGCTGTTTGTTTGGCAAACCCCATCTCATGTGCTGTGGAAATACAGCTAACCACTTAAATTAAAGGGTAACTACACTCAAAAATCTAAATTTCTTCGCTTTTTCTCCGACCTCAAAAGCGTTCTCCTGATGTGGTTAAGGCATTGTTATGGGCTTAGAACATCCAATTCTGTTGTTTTTATATTAAGAAAGTGTGACTTTAAGAGCGAAAACCTGAAGGAGAAAAAAAAGATCTGAAACCTGTGAATTCCTGACTCAGTTGACAGCCTCATTTATCTGTTTCAATAGTCGACCTACTATTATCCTACTTCACAGAACAGCTTGGGTTGGCCTGCCTGTGAAAGACCAATATGGAATTCATCATTTTAGGACATTCAGAGTGAATGTCACTGTTTCTCATAGGATTTTTTGACAGAGTTCTCCTTTCCTTCGCCGGGTGGGGATAGGAAATACTATCCAGAGGGAGAGTGGTTGACAGAATGACATTATTATTACTATGTATATATCCAGCACCTAAACAGTATTTACTACCATGGCCCATTTTGTTGCTTGAAGATAAAAATGTGTACCATTTTATTCTAGTATTCTAGTATCTCTACGGTTCTCTATGGTTCTCTATGGTTCTCTATGGTTCTCTGTTGTTCTCTATGGTTCTCTATGTTTCTCTATGGTTCTCTGTTGTTCTCTATGGTTCTCTATGGTTCTCTGTTGTTTTCTATGGTTCTCTATGTTTCTCTATGGTTCTCTGTTGTTCTCTATGGTTCTCTGTTGTTCTCTATGGTTCTCTATGTTTCTCTATGGTTCTCTGTTGTTCTCTATGGTTCTCTGTTGTTCTCTATGGTTCTCTGTTGTTCTCTATGGTTCTCCATGGTTCTCTATTGTTCTCTATGGTTCTCTGTTGTTCTCTGTTGTCTCTGTTGTTTTCTATGGTTCTCTGTTTTCTCTGTTGTCTCTGTTGTTTTCTATGGTTCTCTGTTGTTCGCTGTTGTCTCTGTTGTTCTCTATGGTTCTTTGTAGTTCTCTATGGTTCTCTATGGAGTGGTTATAGCATAGATGTGTGTTCTGCTCCTTCCCTCCTTAGGCTTCAGGATGATGGACATGTTTGGCCTGGTAGAGAAGGAGTACAGTAACGTAGAGGGAGTGTCCCTGGAACCAGGCTCCTTCAACAGCTTCCCCTGCTACAGACTGCACAAAGACGCCCTGGTCTCACAGCCCACCAAGTAGGTTCTACTAGGTTCTGTGTTTTGTCAGTGTGGTTGTCATGGCGATGAGAGGTAGAGGACCAGCTAGGGGCCACACTGAGCTCCACCTCTCTCCTCCAGTGTCCACTCTTGGCATATTATTCCTGGAATATACTCCAACAGCTTCCCCAAATGATAGGTCAAGTGGAAGTTTCCTTCTGATAGGTCAGGTGGAAGTTTCCCTCTGATAGGTCAGGTGGAAGTTTCCTTCTGATAGGTCAGGTGGAAGTTTCCCTCTGATAGGTCAGGTGGAAGTTTCCCTCTGATAGGTCAGGTGGAAGTTTCCCTCTGATAGGTCAGGTGGAAGTTTCCCTCTGATATGTCAGGTGGAAGTTTCCCTCTGATATGTCAGGTGGAAGTTTCCCTCTGATAGGTCAGGTGGAAGTTTCCCTCTGATAGGTCAGGTGGAAGTTTCTCTCTGATAGGTCAAGTGGAAGTTTCCCTCTGATAGGTCAGGCGGAAGTTTCCCTCTGATAGGTCAGGTGGAAGTTTCCCTCTGATAGGTCAGGTGGAAGTTTCCCTCTGATAGGTCAGGTGGAAGTTTCCCTCTGATAGGTCAGGTGGAAGTTTCCCTCTGATAGGTCAGGTGGAAGTTTCCCTCTGATAGGTCAGGTGGAAGTTTCCCTCTGATAGGTCAGGTGGAAGTTTCCCTCTGATAGGTCAGGTGGAAGTTTCCCTCTGATAGGTCAGGTGGAAGTTTCCCTCTGATAGGTCAGGTGGAAGTTTCCCTCTGATAGGTCAGGTGGAAGTTTCCCTCTGATAGGTCAGGTGGAAGTTTCCTTCTGATAGGTCAGGTGGAAGTTTCCCTCTGATAGGTCAGGTGGAAGTTTCCTTCTGATAGGTCAGGTGGAAGTTTCTCTCTGATAGGTCAGGTGGAAGTTTCTCTCTGATAGGTCAGGTGGAAGTTTCCCTCTGATAGGTCAGGTGGAAGTTTCCCTCTGATAGGTCAGGTGGAAGTTTCTCTCTGATAGGTCAGGTGGAAGTTTCCCTCTGATAGGTCAGGTGGAAGTTTCCCTCTGATAGGTCAAGTGAAAGTTTCCCTCTGATAGGTCAGGTGGAAGTTTCCCTCTGATAGGTCAGGTGGAGTCAGGTGGAAGTTTCCCTCTGATAGGTCAGGTGGAAGTTTCCCTCTGATAGGTCAGGTGGAAGTTTTGCCATACAGAATCGCTTATACCCATCCAATCCTTTCGGATACACAGACGTGCCTATGCCTGGAGGAAGAGGTTGTTCCTGAACTGTCCTTGTCCTCCTCCTAGAGGGGCCTTCCTCATCCTCTATGGGAAACTTGTACTTGAAAACATCAAGAGAGGGTCAACCCCAGTAGCTAGTAGGAGACTTGTACTTCAAAACGTCAAGAGAGGGTCAACCCCAGTAGCTAGTAGGAGACTTGTACTTCAAAACGTCAAGAGAGGGTCAACCCCAGTAGCTAGTAGGAGACTTGTACTTCAAAACGTCAAGAGAGGGTCAACCCCAGTAGCTAGTAGGAGACTTGTACTTCAAAACGTCAAGAGAGGGTCAACCCCACTAGCTAGCCGAAGACAAACACCAGAGCTCTTTGAAATAGCAGCCAGTTATTTTCAAGGTCCCTCAAACAATACAACGTTATTGCCAATGAAAATCACTTAGGGGAGTCTAATCACATGTGAAGTGTGTGTGTGTGTGTTTGTGTGTGTGTGTGTGTGTGTGTGTGTGTGTGTGTTGACAGATGTAGCTCTACTCCTGCTGAGGATAATATTTAGTTTAGACTTCTACTTTCATAACGTTCAGAGGGGATTGTGTTATTGCAGTGGAGGGACTCAGCACCTCTAAATGATGTCTTCAGGGTGACCTGCAAACACCACGGCCCATATCCAAACATCACTCAGTCACATACTAGATAATGTATATAGTATATCATGTAATCAGAAGGGCCATTATGGCATTTGTTGTGTGAAGGTAAAATAAGCCAGTCAAATGAACTTCCCATTACTCTGTATCAGGTATCAGGACTTCCCATTACTCTGTATCAGGTATCAGGACTTCCCATTACTCTGTATCAGGTATCAGGACTTCCCATTACTCTGTATCAGGTATCAGGTATCAGGACTTCCCATTACTCTGTATCAGGTATCAGATATCAGGACTTCCCATTACTCTGTATCAGGTATCAGGACTTCCCATTACTCTGTATCAGGTATCAGATATCAGATATCAGCACTTCCCATTACTCTGTATCAGGTATCAGGTATCAGGACTTCCCATTACTCTGTATCAGGTATAAGGTATCAGGACTTCCCATTACCCTGCATCAGATATCAGGTATCAGGACTTCCCATTACTCTGTATCAGGTATCAGGATGTCCCATTACTCTGTATCAGGTATCAGATATCAGGACTTCCCATTACCCTGCATCAGATATCAGGTATCAGGACTTCCCATTACTCTGTATCAGGTATCAGGACTTCCCATTACTCTGTGTCAGATATCAGGACTTCCCATTACTCTGTATCAGATATCAGGACTTCCCATTACTCTGCATCAGGTATCAGAACTTCCCATTACTCTGTATCAGGTTTAAGATATCAGGACTTCCCATTACCCTGTATCAGGTTTCAGGACTTCCCATTACTCTGTATCAGGTATCAGATATCAGGACTTCCCATTACCCTGTATCAGGTATCAGGACTTCCCATTACTCTGCATCAGGTATCAGAACTTCCCATTACTCTGTATCAGGTATCAGATATCAGGACTTCCCATTACCCTGTATCAGGTTTCAGGACTTCCCATTACTCTGTATCAGGTATCAGATATCAGGACTTCCCATTACCCTGTATCAGGTATCAGGACTTCCCATTACCCTGTATCAGGTATCAGGACTTCCCATTACTCTGTATCAGGTATCAGATATCAGGACTTCCCATTACCCTGTATCAGGTATCAGGACTTCCCGTTACTCTGCATCAGGTATCAGAACTTTCCATTACCCTGTATCAGGTATCAGGACTTCCTGATTGAGAGTGTTAAGGTTAGGGTTAGACTGGAGAGGGTTAGGATTATACTGGAAAGGTTTAGGGTTAGACTGGAGAGGGTTAGGGTTAGGGTTACACTGGAAAGGGTTAGGGTTAAACTGGAGAAGGTTAGGATTACACTGGAAAGGTTTAGGGTTAGACTGGAGAGGGTTAGGGTTAGACTGGAGAGGGTTAGGGTTAGACTGGAGAGGGTTAGGGTTAGACTGGAGAGGGTTAGGGTTAGACTGGAGAGGGTTAGGGTTAGACTAGAGAGGGTTAGGATTACACTGGAAAGGTTTAGGGTTAGACTGGAGAAGGTTAGGATTACACTGGACAGGTTTAGGGTTAGACTGGAGAGGGTTAGGGTTAGACTGGAGAGGGTTAGGGTTAGACTGGAGAAGGTTAGGGTTAGACTGGAGAAGGTTAGGATTACACTGGACAGGTTTAGGGTTAGACTGGAGAAGGTTAGGGTTAGACTGGAGAGGGTTAGGGTTAGACTGGAGAGGGTTAGGGTTAGACTGGAGAAGGTTAGGATTACACTGGACAGGTTTAGGGTTAGACTGGAGAAGGTTAGGATTACACTGGAAAGGGTTAGGATTAGACTGGAAAGGATCAGGCTTAGGGTTACACTGAAACGACTGTTTGAATTACAGTTTCCCATTACAGTGTAGGCATAGGATTTGCCAACCGCCATCTTGAACCATTCACATTATCTGGCTGCCAGTTAAGTAACTCTGTCTGTCTGTCTGTCTGTATCTGTCTGTATCTGTCTGTATCTGTATGTCTGTCTGTCTGTCTGTCTGTCTGTCTGTCTGTCTGTATCTGTCTGTATCTGTCTGTCTGTCTGTCTGTCTGTCTGTCTCAGGTACCTCCACCCAGAAGGTTTGCCCTCTGACTACACCCTCACCATCCTGTTCCGCCTGCTACCAGACACCCCCCAGGAGCCCTTTGCATTATGGGAGATCCTCAACAAAGACAATGAACCCCTGGTTGGAGTCATCCTGGACAGTACGTACAGTCTGTTCTTCATCACTTCCTGAACCCTGGCCCTGTGGTTTGAGTGAGGGTTAAGGTTAACCTGCATATCACATACTCTGCAATTGAGGTCGTGGTTTACAAAAGTGTGTGGGCTGCAGGGGCTAGTTTCCAGCTATTGTGTGAGAGAGAGAGATAGACTGAACACACAGAACAGAAGACCAAGGCAGAGGACTCTGGGATGTGGGCTTTTGGGTTTGTGTAGAATGTACTGTCCCTAATTCTCTGTCTGTCTGCCTGTCTCTGTTTCGGTCTCTGTCAGATGGTGGGAAGACTCTGACGTTCTTCAACCACGACTACAAGGGAGACTTCCAGACAGTCACTTTTGACGAGCCTGACATCAAGAAGATGTTCTATGGCAGTTTCCACAAGGTCAGCAGCCTAGTTCTTCCCCTACATCATCCATGGCCTCTGGTCTAAAGTAGTGCACTGTATAGGGAATAGGGTGCCATTTGGGATGTACCCTAAAACTTCAGGCCCTCCATCTGTCTAATAAAGATGTTGCATGCCGACTTCTCAAATAGAGAATTTAGTAGAAGTCATGTCAGAGAATGATCCCAGAGAATGAATGGAGGTACAACCCAACCCCCTCCTCCATCACAGTAGTCAAAGAGAGAGCACACACACACACACACACACACACACACAGACACAGACACACACACACACACAGACACACACACACACACACAGACACACAGACACACAGACACACACACACACACACACACACACACACACACACACACACACACACACACACACACACACACACACACACACACACACACACACACACACACACACCCTCTTTGTTGCGGCAGTCAAAGAGAGTGTGAGGAGCCGTCCATCAGACTCTCTTCTCATAGGCATTATGTGCCTGGCTGTTCTGAGTTTTAATGTAATCCTGACCCTAATCCTGACCCTGACCCTAACCCTGACCCTAACCCTGACCCTGACCCTGATCCTGCAGTGTATATCTGGTTATAGTGTTAATGTATTTTATTTTAATTTTGTATTTTATTTAACCTTTATTTAAACAGGGAGTCACATTGAGATTAAAAATATATTTTACAAGAGAGCCCTGTATACATTACAATAAAATAAATCACATTCAAGGTCCTCAGTTAATAATGGAAACTGTCTGAGTGGCACCAGCACATGTAACTGGGGCGGCAGGGTAGCCTAGTGGTTAGAGTGTAGGGACGGCAGGTAGCCTAGTGGTTAGAGTGTAGGGGCGGGCAGGTAGCCTAGTGGTTAGAGTGTAGGGACGGCAGGTAGCCTAGTGGTTAGAGTGTAGGGGCGGCAGGTAGCCTAGTGGTTAGAGTGTAGGGACGGCAGGTAGCCTAGTGGTTAGAGTGTAGGGACGGCAGGTAGCCTAGTGGTTAGAGTGGAGGGGCGGCAGGTAGCCTATTGGTTAGAGCGTAGGGACGGCAGGTAGTCTAGTGGTTAGAGTGTAGGGACGGCAGGTAGCCTAGTGGTTAGAGTGTAGGGACGGCAGGTAGCCTAGTGGTTAGAGTGTAGGGACGGCAGGTAGCCTAGTGGTTAGAGTGTAGGGACGGCAGGTAGCCTAGTGGTTAGAGTGTAGGAACGGCAGGTAGCCTAGTGGTTAGAGTGTAGGAACGGCAGGTAGCCTAGTGGTTAGAGTGTAGGGACGGCAGGTACCCTAGTGGTTAGAGTGTAGGGACGGCAGGTAGCCTAGTGGTTAGAGTGTAGGGACGGCAGGTAGCCTAGTGGTTAGAGTGTAGGAACGGCAGGTAGCCTAGTGGTTAGAGTGTAGGGGCAGGCAGGTAGCCTAGTGGTTAGAGTGTAGGGACGGCAGGTAGCCTAGTGGTTAGAGTGTAGGGACGGCAGGTACCCTAGTGGTTAGAGTGTAGGGACGGCAGGTAGCCTAGTGGTTAGAGTGTAGGGACGGCAGGTAACCTAGTGGTTAGAGTGTAGGAACGGCAGGTAGCCTAGTGGTTAGAGTGTAGGGACGGCAGGTAGCCTAGTGGTTAGAGTGTTGGACTAGTAACCGAAAGGTTGCAAGTTCAAATCCCCGAGCTGACAAGGTACAAATCTGTCGTTCTGCCCCTGAACAGGCAGTTAACCCTCTGTTCCCTGGTAGGACATCATTGTAAATAAGAATTTGTTCTTAACTGACTTGCCTAGTTAAATGAAGGTCAAATAAAAAACTGCGGTGAACTCTGCAGATTGTTCCACAAATGAGTGTGGAAAACAAAACGCAGGTTTTCCCAAATCTATGGAGACTGAAGGGATCTGTAGTGTTATCCGTTCCTGACAACAGGTTTGGTAACTGAGGATTCTTAACTTAATGAATGAAGGGAGTTTCTGTCAGACTGCTTTGTAAATAAATCAAAGAGAATGCAGCTCTCTTCTTACAGACAGAGAGATCAACCCCACAGACTACAATGACGAGTCCTAAAATGTGTGATAAAACGTATTGCTGAATGGTAGACGGCGTCCACGGGTTTTAAAACAGAGGTTGTGCCTCTTGCACCAGAATCCAATACAGGGAGAATTGTTCTCCTATTTTCATGATTAATTTATTTATTTTGTTATATAAAAAAAACTATCTTGGATCTTAGCTTCTTAGTCCGATTTTCTAAATACGTTTCGGAGTACAACTTGTCATCAATCCAGACACCCAGGTACTTTATATTGAGAAACAAGCTCAATTTGGGCTCCATTTATAGAGCACATATGCAGGTCCTCAGGGTCAACATTTGGTGACCTAGAAAACAGCAGGGGCTTGGTCTTACTTGAATTGAACTCATTTAAGATCTGTAAAGGGATTTCTGAATTGAATCAAAGTCATGCTGAAGTTCACGAATGGCCTTCTGCACTGAGGTGGCACATGAATACAAAACTGTGCCATCTGCATAGAGACGAATGGTACAAGTATCAACAGTGTTTCCTATGTCATTAATACAGGTGAACAATAATGGACCTAAAATAGAACCCTGAAGAACAACTTTTTGAATCTCACGAAATTCAGATTTAACCCCATCTGTTAAGACGGCCTGAGTTCTGCTGCTAAGATAATTCAGATTTAACCCCATCTGTTAAGACGGCCTGAGTTCTGCTGCTAAGATAATTCAGATTTAACCCCATCTGTTAAGACGGCCTGAGTTCTGCTGCTAAGATAATTCAGATTTAACCCCATCTGTTAAGACGGCCTGAGTTCTGCTGCTAAGATAATTCAGATTTAACCCCATCTGTTAAGACGGCCTGAGTTCTGCTGCTAAGATAATTCAGATTTAACCCCGTCTGTTAAGACGGCCTGAGTTCTGTTGCTAAGATAATTCAGATTTAACCCCATCTGTTAAAACGGCCTGAGTTCTGCTGCTAAAATAATTCAGATGTAACCCCATCTGTTAAGACGGCCTGAGTTCTGTCACTAAGATAATTCAGATTTAACCCCGTCTGTTAAAATGGCCTGAGTTCTGCTGCTAAAATAATTAATATTTAACCCCATCTGTTAAAATGGCCTGAGTTCTGCTGCTAAGATAATTCAGATTTAACCCCGTCTGTTAAGACGGCCTGAGTTCTGTCACTAAGATAATTCAGATTTAACCCCGTCTGTTAAGACGGCCTGAGTTCTGTTGCTAAGATAATTCAGATTTAACCCCATCTGTTAAAACGGCCTGAGTTCTGCTGCTAAAATAATTCAGATGTAACCCCATCTGTTAAGACGGCCTGAGTTCTGTCACTAAGATAATTCAGATTTAACCCCGTCTGTTAAAATGGCCTGAGTTCTGTCACTAAGATAATTCAGATTTAACCCCGTCTGTTAAGACGGCCTGAGTTCTGTTGCTAAGATAATTCAGATTTAACCCCATCTGTTAAAACGGCCTGAGTTCTGCTGCTAAAATAATTCAGATGTAACCCCATCTGTTAAGACGGCCTGAGTTCTGTCACTAAGATAATTCAGATTTAACCCCGTCTGTTAAAATGGCCTGAGTTCTGCTGCTAAAATAATTCAGATTTAACCCCATCTGTTAAAATGGCCTGAGTTCTGCTGCTAAGATAATTCAGATTTAACCTTGTCTGTTAAAATGGCCTGAGTTCTGCCGCTAAGATAATTCAGATTTAACCCCATCTGTTAAGATGGCCTGAGTTCTGTCACTAAGATAATTCAGATTTAACCCCATCTGTTAAGATGGCCTGAGTTCTGCTGCTAAAATAATTCAGATTTAACCCCATCTGTTAAAATGGCCTGAGTTCTGCTGCTAAGATAATTCAGATTTAACCTTGTCTGTTAAAATGGCCTGAGTTCTTCCGCTAAGATAATTCAGATTTAACCCCATCTCTTAAGATGGCCTGAGTTCTGCCGCTAAGATAATTCAGATTTAACCCCATCTGTTAAGACGGCCTGAGTTCTGTCACTAAGATAATTCAGATTTAACCCCATCTGTTAAGATGGCCTGAGTTCTGCTGCTAAAATAATTCAGATTTAACCCCATCTGTTAAGATGGCCTGAGTTCTGTCACTAAGATAATTCAGATTTAACCCCATCTGTTAAGATGGCCTGAGTTCTGCTGCTAAGATAATTCAGATTTATCCCCATCTGTTAAGAGTTCTGTTGCTAAGATAATTCAGATTTAACCCCATCTGTTAAGATGGCCTGAGTTCTGTCACTAAGATATTTCAGATTTAACCCCATCTGTTAAGATGGCCTGAGTTCTGTTGCTAAGATAATTCAGATTTAACCCCATCTGTTAAGAGTTCTGTTGCTAAGATAATTCTGAAACCATTAACAGGCTGTATATATCCCAGGCCTATTCTTGATAACTTCTTAAGTAAAACAGAATGATCAACAGTGTCGAACACCTTTGACAGGTCAATGAAGTACATCCAGTTGAAGTCGGAAGTTTACATACACCTTCGCCAAATACATTTAAACTCAGTTTTTTGCAATTCCTGACATTTAATCCTAGTAAAAATTCCCTGTTTTAGGTCAGTTAGGATCACCACTTACAGTGCCTTGTGAAAGTATTCGGCCCCCTTGAACTTTGCGACCTTTTGCCACATTTCAGGCTTCAAACATAAAGATATAAAACTGTATTTTTTGTGAAGAATCAACAACAAGTGGGACACAATCATGAAGTGGAACGACATTTATTGGATATTTCAAACTTTTTTAACAAATCAAAAACTGAAAAATTGGGCGTGCAAAATTATTCAGCCCCTTAAGTTAATACTTTGTAGCGCCACCTTTTGCTGCGATTACAGCTGTAAGTCGCTTGGGGTATGTCTCTATCAGTTTTGCACATCGAGAGACTGAAATTTTTTCCCATTCCTCCTTGCAAAACAGCTCGAGCTCAGTGAGGTTGGATGGAGAGCATTTGTGAGCAGCAGTTTTCAGTTCTTTCCACAGATTCTCGATTGGATTCAGGTCTGGACTTTGACTTGGCCATTCTAACACCTGGATATGTTTATTTTTGAACCATTCCATTGTAGATTTTGCTTTATGTTTTGGATCATTGTCTTGTTGGAAGACAAATCTCCGTCCCAGTCTCAGGTCTTTTGCAGACTCCATCAGGTTTTCTTCCAGAATGGTCCTGTATTTGGCTCCATCCATCTTCCCATCAATTTTAACCATCTTCCCTGTCCCTGCTGAAGAAAAGCAGGCCCAAACCATGATGCTGCCACCACCATGTTTGACAGTGGGGATGGTGTGTTCAGTGTGATGAGCTGTGTTGCTTTTACGCCAAACATAACGTCTTGCATTGTTGCCAAAAAGTTCAATTTTGGTTTCATCTGACCAGAGCACCTTCTTCCACATGTTTGGTGTGTCTCCCAGGTGGCTTGTGGCAAACTTTAAACAACACTTTTTATGGATATCTTTAAGAAATGGCTTTCTTCTTGCCACTCTTCCATAAAGGCCAGATTTGTGCAATATACGACTGATTGTTGTCCTATGGACAGAGTCTCCCACCTCAGCTGTAGATCTCTGCAGTTCATCCAGAGTGATCATGGGCCTCTTGGCTGCATCTCTGATCAGTCTTCTCCTTGTATGAGCTGAAAGTTTAGAGGGACGGCCAGGTCTTGGTAGATTTGCAGTGGTCTGATACTCCTTCCATTTCAATATTATCGCTTGCACAGTGCTCCTTGGGATGTTTAAAGCTTGGGAAATCTTTTTGTATCCAAATCCGGCTTTAAACTTCTTCACAACAGTATCTCGGACCTGCCTGGTGTGTTGCGTGTTCTTCATGATGCTCTCTGCGCTTTTAACGGACCTCTGAGACTATCACAGTGCAGGTGCATTTATACGGAGACTTGATTACACACAGGTCGATTGTATTTATCATCATTAGTCATTTAGGTCAACATTGGATCATTCAGAGATCCTCACTGAACTTCTGGAGAGAGTTTGCTGCACTGAAAGTAAAGGGGCTGAATAATTTTGCACGCCCAATTTTTCAGTTTTTGATTTGTTAAAAAATTTGAAATATCCAATAAATGTCGTTCCACTTCATGATTGTGTCCCACATGTTGTTGATTCTTCACAAAAAAATACAGTTTTATATCTTTATGTTTGAAGCCTGAAATGTGGCAAAAGGTCGCAAAGTTCAAGGGGGCCGAATACTTTCGCAAGGCACTGTAATTTTAAGAACGTGAAATGTCAGAATAATAGTAGAGAGAATTATTTATTTCAGCTTGTATTTCTTTCATCACATTCCCAGTGGGTCAGAAGTTTACATACACTCAATTAGTATTTGGAAGCATGGCCTTTAAATTGTTTAATTTGGGTCAAACGTTTCAGGTAGCCTTCTACAAGCTTCTACAATTGTTTTTCTGAGGTCTTGGCTGATTTCTTTTGATTTTCCCATGATGTCAAGCAAAGAGGCACTGAGTTTAAAGGTAGGCTTTGACATAAATCCACAGGTACACCTCCAATTGACTCAAATAATGTCAATTAGCCTATCAGAAGCTTCTAAAGCCATGACATCATTTTCCAGAATTTTCCAAGCTGTTTAAAGGCAGAGTCAACTTAGTGTATGTAAACTTCTGACCCACTGGAATTGTGATGCACTGAATTATAAGTGACATAATCTGTCTGTAAACAATTGTTGGAAAAATGACTTGTGTCATGCACAAAGTAGATGTCCTAACCGACTTGCCAAAACTATAGTTTGTTAACAAGACATTTGTGGAGCGGTTGAAAAACTAGTTTTAATGACTCCAACCTAAGTGTATGTAAACTTCCGACCTCAACTGTATCTGGTTATAGTGTTAATGTGTTCAGAGGCTGTCTGCCTCCCTGCAGTACATATCTGGTGTTCAGAGGCTGTCTGCCTCCCCGCAGTACATATCTGGTTATAGTGTTAATGTGTTCAGAGACTGTCTGCCTCCCTGCAGTACATATCTGGTTAATGTGTTCAGAGACTGTCTGCCTCCCTGCAGTACATATCTGGTTATAGTGTTAATGTGTTCAGAGGCTGTCTGCCTCCCTGCAGTACATATCTGGTTATAGTGTTAATGTGTTCAGAGGCTGTCTGCCTCCCTGCAGTACATATCTGGTTATAGTGTTCATGTGTTCAGAGACTGTCTGCCTCCCTGCAGTACATATCTGGTTATAGTGTTAATGTGTTCAGAGGCTGTCTGCCTCCCTGCAGTACATATCTGGTTATAGTGTTAATGTGTTCAGAGACTGTCTGCCTCCCTGCAGTACATATCTGGTTATAGTGTTAATGTGTTCAGAGACTGTCTGCCTCCCTGCAGTACATATCTGGTTATAGTGTTAATGTGTTCAGAGGCTGTCTGCCTCCCTGCAGTACATATCTGGTTATAGTGTTAATGTGGTCAGAGACTGTCTGCCTCCCTGCAGTACATATCTGGTTATAGTGTTAATGTGGTCAGAGGCTGTCTGCCTCCCCGCAGTACATATCTGGTGTTCAGAGGCTGTCTGCCTCCCCGCAGTACATATCTGGTGTTCAGAGGCTGTCTGCCTCCCTGCAGTACATATCTGGTTATAGTGTTAATGTGTTCCGAGACTGTCTGCCTCCCTGCAGTATATATCTGGTTATAGTGTTAATGTGTTCAGAGGCTGTCTGCCTCCCTGCAGTACATATCTGGTTATAGTGTTAATGTGGTCAGAGACTGTCTGCCTCCCTGCAGTACATATCTGGTTATAGTGTTAATGTGGTCAGAGACTGTCTGCCTCCCTGCAGTACATATCTGGTTATAGTGTTAATGTGGTCAGAGGCTGTCTGCCTCCCCGCAGTACATATCTGGTGTTCAGAGGCTGTCTGCCTCCCCGCAGTACATATCTGGTGTTCAGAGGCTGTCTGCCTCCCTGCAGTACATATCTGGTTATAGTGTTAATGTGTTCAGAGACTGTCTGCCTCCCTGCAGTACATATCTGGTTATAGTGTTAATGTGTTCAGAGGCTGTCTGCCTCCCTGCAGTACATATCTGGTTATAGTGTTAATGTGTTCAGAGGCTGTCTGCCTCCCTGCAGTACATATCTGGTTATAGTGTTAATGTGTTCAGAGGCTGTCTGCCTCCCTGCAGTACATATCTGGTTATAGTGTTAATGTGTTCAGAGGCTGTCTGCCTCCCCGCAGTACATATCTGGTGTTCAGAGGCTGTCTGCCTCCCTGCAGTACATATCTGGTGTTCAGAGGCTGTCTGCCTCCCCGCAGTACATATCTGGTGTTCAGAGGCTGTCTGCCTCCCTGCAGTACATATCTGGTGTTCAGAGGCTGTCTGCCTCCCTGCAGTACATATCTGGTTATAGTGTTAATGTGTTCAAAGGCTGTCTGCCTCCCTGCAGTACATATCTGGTGTTCAGAGACTGCCTGCCTCCCTGCAGTACATATCTGGTTATAGTGTTAATGTGTTCAGAGACTGTCTGCCTCCCTGCAGTACATATCTGGTTATAGTGTTAATTTGTTCAGAGGCTGTCTGCCTCCCTGCAGTACATATCTGGTTATAGTGTTAATGTGTTCAGAGGCTGTCTGCCTCCCTGCAGTACATATCTGGTTATAGTGTTCAGAGGCTGTCTGCCTCCCCGCAGTACATATCTGGTTATAGTGTTAAGTTGGTCAGAGGCTGTCTGCCTCCCTGCAGTACATATCTGGTTATAGTGTTGATGTGGTCAGAGGCTGTCTGCCTCCCCGCAGTACATATCTGATGTTCAGAGGCTGTCTGCCTCCCCGCAGTACATATTTGGTTATAGTGTTAATGTGGTCAGAGGCTGTCTGCCTCCCCGCAGTACATATCTGGTGTTCAGAGGCTGTCTGCCTCCCCGCAGTACATATCTGGTGTTCAGAGGCTGTCTGCCTCCCCGCAGTACATATCTGGTGTTAAGAGGCTGTCTGCCTCCCCGCAGTACATATCTGGTGTTCAGAGGCTGTCTGCCTCCCCGCAGTACATATCTGGTGTTCAGAGGCTGTCTGCCTCCCCGCAGTACATATCTGGTGTTCAGAGGCTGTCTGCCTCCCCGCAGTACATATCTGGTGTTCAGAGGCTGTCTGCCTCCCCGCAGTACATATCTGGTGTTCAGAGGCTGTCTGCCTCCCTGCAGTACATACTGTATCTGGTTGTAATGCTGTTCACCCAAGGTGAACAACACTTTATCCCCCCCTCACACACACACATTTGCACGTACACGCACACACACACACACACACACACACACAAATGGACATACACTTACAGACGTATGCACACAGAAACACGCGCGAGAACACAGACACACAGGCGCATGCGTAAACACACACACACGGTCACAGTCTCCCCTCAGACTGGAGGACAGGTGTACTGTGCAGCGACAGACGTGTCCTGCTGGATGGTCCTCACTTCACCTCAGGTGTCTTCATATGGTCCTCCTTACGCCGCCGTCTCACACAGAGCATCCCCTGTCCTTGTGGAGGAAAAGAGGACGTGTGTCTCTGAATGGTGCTACTTCCTGTCAGCTTGGATACAGTAACAGACTGAACTGTGATATCTAGCTGAGGGTGATGTTATATCCAGACTACAGTAATATGAACTGTGATATATATCTGAGGGTGATGTTATATCCAGACTACAGTAATGTGACAGACTGAACTGTGATATCTACCTGAGGGTGATGTTATGTAACAGACTGAACTGTGATATCTCTCTGAGGGTGATGTTATGTAACAGACTGAACTGTGATATCTCTCTGAGGGTGATGTTATGTGACAGACTGAACTGTGATATCTACCTGAGGGTGATGTTATATCCAGACTATAGTAATGTGAACTGTGATATCTACCTGAGGGTGATGTTATGTAACAGACTGAACTGTGATATCTACCTGAGGGTGATGTTATGTGACAGACTGAACTGTGATATCTACCTGAGGGTGATGTTATATCCAGACTATAGTAATGTGAACTGTGATATCTACCTGAGGGTGATGTTATGTAACAGACTGAACTGTGATATCTACCTGAGGGTGATGTTATATCTAGACTATAGTAATGTGAACTGTGATATCTATCTGAGGGTGATGTTATATCTAGACTACAGTAATGTGACAGACTGAACTGTGATATCTATCTGAGGGTGATGTTATGTGACAGACTGAACTGTGATATCTACCTGAGGGTGATGTTATATCCAGACTATAGTAATGTGAACTGTGATATCTACCTGAGGGTGATGTTATGTAACAGACTGAACTGTGATATCTACCTGAGGGTGATGTTATATCCAGACTATAGTAATGTGAACTGTGATATCTATCTGAGGGTGATGTTATATCTAGACTACAGTAATGTAACAGACTGAACTGTGATATCTATCTGAGGGTGATGTTATATCCAGACTATAGTAATGTGAACTGTGATATCTACCTGAGGGTGATGTTATGTAACAGACTGAACTGTGATATCTACCTGAGGGTGATGTTATATCCAGACTATAGTAATGTGAACTGTGATATCTATCTGAGGGTGATGTTATATCTAGACTACAGTAATGTAACAGACTGAACTGTGATATCTCTCTGAGGGTGATGTTATGTAACAGACTGAACTGTGATATCTATCTGAGGGTGATGTTATATCCAGACTATAGTAATGTGAACTGTGATATCTATCTGAGGGTGATGTTATGTAACAGACTGAACTGTGATATCTATCTGAGGGTGATGTTATGTAACAGACTGAACTGTGATATCTATCTGAGGGTGATGTTATGTAACAGATTGAACTGTGATATCTATCTGAGGGTGATGTTATATCCAGACTACAGTAATGTGACAGACTGAACTGTGATATCTATCTGAGGGTGATGTTATGTAACAGACTGAACTGTGATATCTATCTGAGGGTGATGTTATATCCAGACTATAGTAATGTGAAAGACTGAGGGTGATGTTATGTAACAGACTGAACTGTGATATCTATCTGAGGGTGATGTTATATCTAGACTACAGTAATGTGAAATGTGATATCTACCTGAGGGTGATGTTCTATCCAGACTATAGTAATGTGAACTGTGATATCTATCTGAGGGTGATGTTATGTAACAGACTGAACTGTGATATCTATCTGAGGGTGATGTTATATCCAGACTATAGTAATGTGAAAGACTGAACTGTGATATCTATCCTCCCATGCAGGGCTCAGCGATATGCAGGGCTCAGCGGTATGCAGGGCTCAGCGGTATGCAAGGCTCAGCGGTATGCAGGGCTCAGCGGTATGCAGGGCTCAGCGGTATGCAGGGCTCAGCGGTATGCAGGGCTCAGCTGGTATACAGTATTCGTATAGGGGAGGACGTGATGTCCTGAGTGTCTGTGACATTGTGATTTTATTTCTGTATTGTGTGGGTTACTAGCTTCTAGTTTCTAGTTTATTAGCATAAGAATGCTTTGTTCAGTCTCCCAGTGTTTCTGAGGCAGAGGCATTGGTCCCTGTAATGTTTGATTTGGTAACTGGTATTAGGGACCACATTTCTCAGTCTGCTGCTGTGGCTGGTAAGTCAAGGCAGCCAGGGTCTTAGTGTTTATCTGCCTGCCTTCCCTCCATCTGAAACTCATTTACACAATCTAAATCCACTGGAACAGAGAATTGCCACTCTGAATATTGCTGACCCCAGAAATACTGTCCTGGGTAGTTATTACAGTTTTTAAACAAAGCCCTCTCTCTGTTTCTCTATCTCTCTGTTTCTCTCACTCTGTTTCGCTCTCTCTCGCTTATCTCTCTCTCTCTCTCTCTCTGTCTCTGTCTCTCTTTCTCTGTCTCGATTCAATTAAATTCAAAGAGCTTTATTTTCATGGGAACATTGTCAAAGCAAGTGAAATAGATAATAAACTAAAGTTAAATGAACAATAAAACATGTGACAGTAAACATTACACATTACACACAAAAGTGACTCTCTCTGTGTGTGTGTGTCTGTCTCTGTCTCTCTGTGTCTCTCTCTGTGTCTATCTCGCTCTCTCTGTCTCTCTCTCTCTGTCTTTCTCTCTGTCTCTCTCTCTCTCTCTGTGTGTCTCTCTCTCTCTGTCTCTGTCTCTCTATGTCTCTGTCTCTCTCTGTCTCTGTCTCTCTATGTCTCTGTCTCTCTATGTCTCTGTCTCTCTATGTCTCTTTCTCTCTGTCTCACTCTGTCTCTGTCTCTCTATGTCTCTGTCTCTCTCTGTCTCTGTCTCTCTCTCTCTCTCTCTCTCTGTCTTTCTCTCTGTCTCTCTCTGTCTCTGTCTCTCTATGTCTCTCTCTGTCTCTGTCTCTCTATGTCTCTTTCTCTCTGTCTCTCTCCTTCTCTGTCTCTCTCTGTCTCTCTATGTCTCTGTCTCTCTCTGTCTCTCTCTGTCTCTCTCTGTCTCTCTCTGTCTCTGTCTCTCTCTGTCTCCGTCTCTCTCTGTCTCTGTCTCTCTCTCTCTCTCTCTCTCTCTCTCTCTCTCTCTCTCTCTCTCTCTCTTTCTCTCTGTCTCTCTCTGTCTCTGTCTCTCTATGTCTCTGTCTCTGTCTCTCTGTCTCTGTCTCTGTCTCTGTCTGTCTCTGTCTCTCTCTCTCTCTGTCTTTCTCTCTGTCTCTCTCTGTCTCTGTCTCTCTATGTCTCTGTCTCTCTCTGTCTCCCTCTCTCTGATAACGTGTGTCTGAGGAAATAAGGTTATTAGGGATTTCTGCAGATTGTATAACTCAGCCCTTACTTAAAGGGGTAATCAGTAATTCAGTTCTCAGCCAACTTTATTGGCGGCTCTGACACTTTTGCTATAAATCTTAGGGATGGGACTGGAAAAATGTACAATAAGTAACCCCTCTCAAATACTGAGATGTAAGATATGAATGCAAGGACTTTTCAAATGACCTTTGAACAGCAGTAACTATTGCAGATTGCACCTTTAAGTAGTGTAGTGTGGGGGTGGGGGTGGGGGTGGGGGGTCCAATTGGTATCATGGTAACAGCTAAAGTATTCCATATCCTCTTTAAATGGCTAATGGGGGGGGGGGGGGGGGGGTGTAAGGAAATGTGCTGATTCAGAACTCTCTCCTTCATGCATTTCTCTTCTAGAACATTTGGTGTCAAGGTGGCAATGTTTAGAATACATTGAGATGGAGTCTGCTGATACAACAGCTTTTAATATCAGCATACATTACAGTAAAACATGGCTAGTTTGCATCTCACATAGTTGAGGTATTATCCAATAAAACTAGCTGAAGCAGAATCATTTAAGCGATGGAAGTTGAAATAAAACTGTGTAGACTACGCCACCGTTGATTAATGGATGGGATTCTCATATTGGACTCTCTGTATTTAGTCTCTAAGACAAGAAGTCTACTGAAGCGTATTGTTTTCTACCATTCTGAAGTGATACCGTACTGAAGAAGTCTACTGAAGCGTATTGTTTTCTACCACTCTGAAGTGATACCGTACTGAAGAAGTCTAATGAATCATATTGTTTTCTACCACTCTGAAGTGATACCGTACTGAAGAAGTCTACTGAATCATATTGTTTTCTACCACTGCAGTGATACCGTACTGAAGAAGTCTAATGAATCATATTGTTTTCTACCACTCTGAAGTGATACCGTACTGAAGAAGTCTAATGAATCATATTGTTTTCTACCACTCTGAAGTGATACCGTACTGAAGAAGTCTACTGAATCATATTGTTTTCTACCACTCTGAAGTGATACCATACTGAAGAAGTCTAATGAATCATATTGTTTTCTACCACTCTGAAGTGATACCGTACTGGCGAAGTCTAATGAATCATATTGTTTTCTACCACTCTGAAGTGATACCGTACTGAAGAAGTCTAATGAATTATATTGTTTTCTACCACTCTGAAGTGATACCGTACTGATTAAGTCTAATGAATCATATTGTTTTCTACCACTCTGAAGTGATACCGTACTGAAGTCTAATGAATCATATTGTTTTCTACCACTCTGAAGTGATACCGTACTGAAGTCTAATGAATCAAATTGTTTTCTACCACTCTGAAGTGATACCGTACTGAAGAAGTCTAATGAATCATATTGTTTTCTACCACTCTGAAGTGATACCGTACTGAAGAAGTCTAATGAATCATATTGTTTTCTACCACTCTGAAGTGATACCGTACTGAAGTCTAATGAATCATATTGTTTTCTACCACTCTGAAGTGATACCGTACTGAAGAAGTCTACTGAAGCGTATTGTTTTCTACCACTCTGAAGTGATACCGTACTGAAGAAGTCTACTGAAGCGTATTGTTTTCTACTACTCTGAAGTGATACCGTACTGAAGAAGTCTAATGAATCATATTGTTTTCTACCACTCTGAAGTGATACCATACTGAAGAAGTCTAATGAATCATATTGTTTTCTACCACTCTGAAGTGATACCGTACTGAAGAAGTCTAATGAATCATATTGTTTTCTACCACTCTGAAGTGATACCGTACTGAAGTCTAATGAATCATATTGTTTTCTACCACTCTGAAGTGATACCGTACTGAAGAAGTCTACTGAAGAGTATTGTTTTCTACCACTCTGAAGTGATACCGTACTGAAGAAGTCTAATGAATCATATTGTTTTCTACCACTCTGAAGTGATACCGTACTGGCGAAGTCTAATGAATCATATTGTTTTCTACCACTCTGAAGTGATACCGTACTGAAGAAGTCTAATGAATTATATTGTTTTCTACCACTCTGAAGTGATACCGTACTGAAGAAGTCTAATGAATCATATTGTTTTCTACCACTCTGAAGTGATACCGTACTGAAGAAGTCTAATGAATCATATTGTTTTCTACCACTCTGAAGTGATACCGTACTGATGAAGTCTAATGAATCATATTGTTTTCTACCACTCTGAAGTGATACCGTACTGAAGTCTAATGAATCATATTGTTTTCTACCACTCTGAAGTGATACCGTACTGAAGTCTAATGAATCAAATTGTTTTCTACCACTCTGAAGTGATACCGTACTGAAGAAGTCTAATGAATCATATTGTTTTCTACCACTCTGAAGTGATACCGTACTGAAGAAGTCTAATGAATCATATTGTTTTCTACCACTCTGAAGTGATACCGTACTGAAGTCTAATGAATCATATTGTTTTCTACCACTCTGAAGTGATACCGTACTGAAGAAGTCTACTGAAGCGTATTGTTTTCTACCACTCTGAAGTGATACCGTACTGAAGAAGTCTAATGAATCATATTGTTTTCTACCACTCTGAAGTGATACCGTACTGAAGTCTAATGAATCATATTGTTTTCTACCACTCGGAAGTGATACCGTACTGAAGTCTAATGAATCATATTGTTTTCTACCACTCTGAAGTGATACCGTACTGAAGAAGTCTAATGAATCATATTGTTTTCTACCACTCTGAAGTGATACCGTACTGAAGAAGTCTAATGAATCATATTGTTTTCTACCACTCTGAAGTGATACCGTACTGAAGAAGTCTAATGAATCATATTGTTTTCTACCACTCTGAAGTGATACCATACTGAAGAAGTCTAATGAATCATATTGTTTTCTACCACTCTGAAGTGATACCGTACTGAAGAAGTCTAATGAATCATATTGTTTTCTACCACTCTGAAGTGATACCGTACTGAAGAAGTCTAATGAATCATATTGTTTTCTACCACTCTGAAGTGATACCATACTGAAGAAGTCTACTGAAGCGTATTGTTTTCTACTACTCTGAAGTGATACCGTACTGAAGAAGTCTAATGAATCATATTGTTTTCTACCACTCTGAAGTGATACCGTACTGAAGAAGTCTAATGAATCATATTGTTTTCTACCACTCTGAAGTGATACCGTACTGAAGAAGTCTAATTAATCATATTGTTTTCTACCACTCTGAAGTGATACCGTACTGAAGAAGTCTACTGAAGCGTATTGTTTTCTACCACTCTGAAGTGATACCGTACTGAAGGAGTCTAATGAATCATATTGTTTTCTACCACTCTGAAGTGATACCGTACTGGCGAAGTCTAATGAATCATATTGTTTTCTACCACTCTGAAGTGATACCGTACTGAAGAAGTCTAATGAATCATATTGTTTTCTACCACTCTGAAGTGATACCGTACTGTACTCCATCGGTTTCCTGTTTTATTTCCTCTGTGAGTCATTGTCAGTCCCATAAAGTGGAGAAGGCTGTTTTGTAAGAGGATGTGGAAATGCACTCTGCCTATCTGCTGTAATAGAAAACCCATCAGTCCACACACGGTTAGAAACCCAGAGATGAAAAACAGGGATATCTCAAATGGAAAAAGCAAGCAAACAAATGAAGCGCTGCATATTGCAGCAGCGAGGAGCGAGGAGGAACGGAGGGGATGTCAGTGACACTTGCCGTTCGCATTAAAAACACAGCTAGCGCGCTGGATGAAATAGGCTAATACATCATGTTGGCACTCGAATTATAACACAATTGATCAGAGGACCCATCTGACCCGCGGGACTGAGTGTGTGTGTGTGTGTGTGTGTCTCTCCTCTCCTCTCCACTTTTCCTATCTCTCCTCTCCTCTCTACTTCTTATTCTCCTCTCTTCACCGTCCCCTCCGTCCCTGTCCTGAATATCATCATCAAGGCCATGGGGTTCATCCCTTAAACTACCCTCCCTATTCATAGTCACTCTCAGACAGACAGACAGACACATCCACAGCAGAGATACTGTCCCCATGACGCTGGTCAGACTGTGAATAAACACTGTTTGATTAATGGGCGTTTGTCCCAAATGAGCACCCTTGTTCCCTATGTAGAGCCTCATTGGCTCTGGTCAAAAGCAGTGCACTACATAGGGAATATGGTACTGTTTCAGATGCATCCCAGGCCGTGTGGATACAGTGGTCGTTGGAAGACTGTTGAACTTTTTGTTGTTCGCACAAAACATTTTTTTTTTGGTCAGGCAATTGGTGGTTTGAAAAATGGTTCTTTGTCTTGTAATTGTCTTTAGCTGAGAAGGAGGTTGATATGCTGTCTGTGTGTTGGGTTAAGTGTGTCTCTAAACCCACAACAGTAGTCCTGGGGTAGTGTCTCAAATGGCACCCTATTCCCTATTACAGTGTAATGGGCTCTGGTCAGAAGTAGTGCACTATGTTGGGTATAGGGTGCCATTTGGAACTGAACCCTGGATCCAACCATATAACACAGGCAGGCAGGCAGCTCGGCGTTGACAGTCTCTGACATGTATAAACACAACCAGACCTAGTGAACTGGAGAAAATAGTTTCACTCCGAGAACCCATTAAAACGAGCGTATAGAGTATTACACACGTCACAGACCGGCCAAATGGACTCTGTTTCTGACGCACAAATACCAACTCTGTCTAACTTCAGATTAGCCTCGCCTTGTTACTGTGGGAGCTGAGATATACTGTTTCCATGGAAATGTTTCGCTTGCATCTCAAATTGCACCCTATTCCCTATGTAGTGCACTACTTTTGACCAGGGCTCATTTGGGTAGTGGTCAAAAGTAGGGCACTATTTAGGGAATAGGGTACTATTTGGGGCGTGGTCATTATGATTGCAATTCTCACACCTGACAGACTTACGGTTGTAACTCAGCTTTGTAGCCCTGAACAGCAAAGGAGCCTGTCTGGGAAACCTGTGATTTATTGTGAATTGCTACAATACATTGTGACAAGGAGAAAGTTGATAGTTGCACATGGCAGGTAAATCTTCAAGTCATTGTACGAGATACACTACCAGTCCAAAGTTTTAGAACACCTACTCATTCAAGGGTTTTTATCACGTTCGTCGTATGGAGGAGACCAAGGCGCAGCGTGAATTGAATACATATTATATTTTAATGAAGACGGACACTAAACAAACTACAAAACGAACGTGAAGCTATACTACAAACAGTGCAGACGCAGGCAACTAGACATCGACAATAACCCACAAAATACCCAAAGAAAGATGGCTGCCTAAATATGGTTCCCCAATCAGAGACAACGATAAACACCTGCCTCTAATTGAGAACCAATCTAGGCAACCATAGACATGCATAAACACCTAGATGATAAACAACCCCATAAACCTACAAGACCCCTAGACAATACAAAAACACCCATGTCACACCCTGACCTAACCAAAACAATAAAGAAAGCTAAGAATACTCAGGTCAGGGCGTGTCCAATGACTGACTGTATGTGACAAATAAAATTTGATTTGATTTGACAGTTTTTCTTTATTTGTACTATTTTCTACATTGTAGAATAATAGTGAAGACATCAAAACTATGAAATAACACATATGGAATCATGTAGTAACCCAAAAAATGTTAAACAAATCAAAATATATTTTATATTTGAGATTCTTCAAATAGCCACCCTTTGCCTTGATGACGGCTTTGCACGCTCTTGGCATTCTCTCAACCAGCTTGTTTAATTAACACTTTTTTGGGGTTACACTTTTTTTTGGTCCCTACATGATTCAATATGTGTTATTTCATAGTTTTGATGTCTTCACCCTTGAATGAGTAGGTGTTCTAAAACGTTTGACTCGTAGTGTATTTCTTGAGAAACAATTTCTTGAACAATGGTTTAAGGTGACTCAACCCAGAGATTTCACTCAAAAATGGACATCACACCTTTACTGTTTATTACGGGCAATAGTTCTCATTGGTTGGCCCCGCTCGCAGCCAATTGATAGGGTTGTGACTAGATGGAGCACAGCTACGGACAGATTTACCATTGAACTACCGCCAGAGTTTGGACCTGGACTTGGAAGCCAGAGAATGAGTCAGAGTTGCATTTCACTGTTACATTTACAACAGATAACTGTAGACTTTGAGTTAATACAACGGACTACTGTTTATTTTAATGAAAGTGCTGAGGACTTGATACGCCTGCTATATTGTCCAATGACTGACTGTTAGGAGACAGCATTTACTCTCTGGATGATAGATATACCACATTCGGCAAAGCACCACATCCAAGGATCCGTTATAGGACCCTGATACAGTATGCTTGCTTGATTTATGAAGCATGTACGTAGGTTTTGTATGAAAGATACTTTATTTAAAGTGTGACTGATAATACTGTGGTTTGTGTCAGTCTGTTTAAAACAGGGTGTTCCATCTCCTCTCCGCGCAGACTGATAATACTGTGGTTTGTGTCAGTATGTTTAAAACAGGGTGTTCCATCTCCTCTCCCCACAGACTGATAATACTGTGGTTTGTGTCAGTATGTTTAAAACACGGTGTTCCATCTCCTCTCCGCACAGACTGATAATACTGTGGTTTGTGTCAGTCTGTTTAAAACAGGGTGTTCCATCTCCTCTCCGCGCAGACTGATAATACTGTGGTTTGTGTCAGTCTGTTTAAAACAGGGTGTTCCATCTCCTCTCCCCACAGACTGATAATACTGTGGTTTGTGTCAGTATGTTTAAAACACGGTGTTCCATCTCCTCTCCCCACAGACTGATAATACTGTGGTTTGTGTCAGTCTGTTTAAAACACAGTGTTTCATCTCCTCTCCCCACAGACTGATAATACTGTGGTTTGTGTCAGTCTGTGTAAAACAGGGTGTTCCATCTCCTCTCCCCACAGACTGATAATACTGTGGTTTGTGTCAGTCTGTGTAAAACACAGTGTTCCATCTCCTCTCCCCACAGACTGATAATACTGTGGTTTGTGTCAGTCTGTGTAAAACACAGTGTTCCATCTCCTCTCCCCACAGACTGATAATACTGTGGTTTGTGTCAGTATGTTTAAAACAGGGTGTTCCATCTCCTCTCCCCACAGACTGATAATACTGTGGTTTGTGTCAGTATGTTTAAAACAGGGTGTTCCATCTCCTCTCCCCACAGCTCCACATGGCGATCAGTAAGACCACAGCCAGGGTGGTGGTTGACTGTAAGGTAGTGGGAGGAAAGCCCATCAACGCAGCTGGCAACATCAGTACAGACGGGGTGGAGGTACTGGGACGCATGGTACGATCCAGAGGGAAGAGAGACAACTCAGCTCCGGTAAGAATGATGGAGGAATCTACCACACATTGTTCTGCTTACACAGTTTCACCATAAGGTGTTAATGATTGTGTTTTTACAAAAGTTGAAAAGCTTGAAACAAGCATAGTTTGCAGGAGTTTATTTTCATTTAAACTACTCCTAACCCTCAACCCTAAACCTAACTAGACATCTTCAACACACCTGCAAAGAAAAGCAACCTCTAGATGTACAAGACATTTGACTTTCAAAGCATGACATGGGGTATTTCTCAGTATGCATACTACCGTGTTTCACACTCTCCTGCTGCATTCTCAGAGGATCTTCGTTCCTTCATATCTATCAGCTAGCTATGTACACGTGAAGCGTAATAATATAGCTAACCAGATAGTTTAACAGGCAAAAATGACTTCAAATAATGTTATGCAAGGTAGATGTCAATTCTTCGTGGCTAGCTAACAGTAGTAGCTAATAGTAGCAGCTAACAGTAGCAGCTAACAGTAGCAGCTAACAGTAGCAGCTAACAGTAGTAGCTAACAGTAGTAGCTAACAGTAGCAGCTAACAGTAGCAGCTAACAGTAGTAGCTAACAGTAGTAGCTAACAGTAGTAGCTAACAGTAGTAGCTAACAGTAGCAGCTAACAGTAGCAGCTAACAGTAGCAGCTAACAGTAGCAGCTAACAGTAGTAGCTAACAGTAGTAGCTAACAGTAGTAGCTAGCCAAGCCAGTTAGCCCTATTGACTTGCTATGGGCTTGCGATCTACGCACACTACAGTGGGTATTGTAGGCAGGTATACATGCCAAAATGAACCCAGCATGTATGTATTATTAACGTGTCAAGATAACATATTGTAGTCAGGCAACATGTGAGATGTGAATGGGCAACGGTTTCATTCCGAAGTTGAAGTTTATTTTCTCACACTCAAAATAATGGCCGCCATTGATTTCAATAAATATTGCGTAATTTCTTTACGTGGTTGCGTCATCTTTCTGTGCCTACTTTCCATTGAAGCTTGCATCGATGCTTTAAAATATGTACAGACGGAGTACTGCATTCCAGAAGCTTCATTTCACATACTTTGATTTAAACCCATACTCTGACTCTCTCCCATGCTCCAGTTTGCTCGGAGCACGGGGTGCGTGCTCGGAGAGCGGTAGTATTCATTTTGAGAAACACAGAGTGTCAGGCTCTGCATCATTCTCTGAGCTGGCTGTCCTATAGACCTACAGCTTTCAGTCACACACCATACAGCCTCTATAATACCACAACACCCTACAGCCTCTATAATACCACAACACCCTACAGCCTCTATAATACCCCAACAACACCCTACAGCTTCTACAACAACACCCTACAGCTTCTATAATACCACAACACCATACAGCCTCTATAATACCCCAACAACACCCTACAGCCTTTATAACTTTACCATACATCCTCTATAACAACACCCTACAGCCTCTATAATACCCCAACAACACCCTACAGCCTCTATAACAACACCCTACAGCTTCTATAATACCACAACACCCTACAGCTTCTATAATACCCCAACAACACCCTACAGCCTTTATAACTTTACCATACATCCTCTACAACAACACCCTACAGCCTCTATAACAACACCCTACAGCTTCTATAATACCACAACACCATACAGCCTCTATAATACCCCAACAACACCCTACAGCCTTTATAACAACACCATACAGCCTCTATAATACCACAACAACACCCTACAGCTTCTATAATACCACAACAACACCATGCAGCCTCTACAACAACACCATACAGCCTCTATAATACCCCAACACCCTACAGCTTCTATAATACCACAACAACACCATGCAGCCTCTACAACAACACCATACAGCCTCTATAATACCCCAACAACACCATATAGTCTCTATAACACCCCAACAACACCATATAGTCTCTATAATACCCCAACAACACCATATAGTCTCTATAATACCCCAACAACACCATGCAGCCTCTATAACAACACCCTACAGACTCTATAACAACACCCTACAGCTTCTATAATACCACAACACCATACAGTCTCTATAATACCCCAACAACACCCTACAGCCTCTATAACAACACCCTACAGACTCTATAATACCACAACAACACCAAACAGCCTCTATAATACCACAACACCTTCACAGCTTCTATAGTCCCACAACAACACCCTGCAGCCTCTATAACACCCCCACAACACCCTACAGACTCTATAGTCCCACAACAACACCACCCTACAACAACACCCTACAGGCTCTATATCAACACCCTACAGCCTCTATAACATCACCATACAGTCTCTATAACACCACAACAACACCCTACAGCCTCTGTAACAACACCCTACAGTCTCTATAACAACACCCTATAGCCTCTATAACAACACCCTACAGCCTCTATAACAACACCCTACAGCCTCTATAACACCACCACACCACCATACAGCCTCTATAACACCACCACACCACCATACAGGCTCTATAACACCACAACAACACCATACAGCCTCTATAACAACACCATACAGCCTCTATAACAACACCCTACAGCCTCTATAACACCACCACACCACCATACAGCCTCTATAACACCACCACACCACCCTACAGCCTCTATAACACCACCACACCACCATACAGCTATAACACCACAACAACACCCTACAGTCTCTATAACAACACCCTACAGCCTCTATAACACCACAACAACACCATACAGCCTCTATAACAACATCATACAGCCACTATAACACCACCACACCACCATACAGCCTCTATAACACCACCATACAGACTCTATAACACCACCACAACACCCTACAGCCTCTATAACAACACCATACAGCCTCTATAACACCACAACACCATACAGCCTCTATAACACCACAACAACACCCTACAGCCTCTATAACAACACCCTACAGCCTCTATAACAACACCCTACAGTCTCTATAACAACACCATACATCCTCTATAACAACACCATTACAGCCTCTATAATCCCACAACAACACAGTCCTGGTCCTCCTCACTGGGATCGATGTGACCCAAGATGTCAGGACAGGAAATAAGATGAGGAGCATTCTTTGTTAGATGCATAATAGTTGCGTGATGATTTCTGTGCAGCTCTGAGGGTAGATGAATGGACTGCTTTGCAACTATGTGAGAAAGTATTATTTTATTATTTCTGGAGACAGTCTGATGAAAAGAATGTGCTTGAAACAGCATTTTAAGGGAATTGGTTGAAAGAAAGAAAAGTCCCCCGAGATGTTTGACAATTAATTCTCAGTTTATTGTCCTTTTAAAGTGGTGAGGCTTTCATATTTCCTCAGCAGTTTCATCTCATCGATGTGTAATTCCATAAGTAATACATTTCATTTATTACAGCCTAGTGTTTAAAAGGGATTCACTCTCTCAGTGAAAGTGCATTCCCACTGGGCACAGACGTCAATTCAACGTCTATTCCACATTGGTTCAATGTCATTTCATTGAAATGTGCCCAGTGTGTGCCCAGTGGGTTGTGTGTATGTACATTAAAGTAATTCAGTTCACCATCATTGAGCAGACAGACAGTCACCATTACACAGCCTGTTGAGTAGACAGTCACCATTTAACAGCCAATTGAGCAGACAGTCAGTCACCATTAAACAGCCTGTTGAGCAGACAGTCACCATTAAACAGCCTGTTGAGTAG
Organism: Oncorhynchus clarkii lewisi; assembly: GCF_045791955.1. Taxonomy (NCBI): domain Eukaryota; kingdom Metazoa; phylum Chordata; class Actinopteri; order Salmoniformes; family Salmonidae; genus Oncorhynchus; species Oncorhynchus clarkii. The sequence goes on along the minus strand of NW_027257925.1, from coordinate 135,685 downwards.
ACAGTCACCATTACACAGCCTGTTGAGTAGACAGTCACCATTAAACAGCCTGTTGAGCAGACAGTCACCATTACACAGCCTGTTGAGCAGACAGTCACCATTAAACAGCCTGTTGAGCAGGCAGTCACCATTACACAGCCTGTTGAGCAGACAGACAGTCACCATTAAACAGCCTGTTTAGCAGACAGACAGTCACCATTAAACAGCCTGTTGAGCAGACAGTCACCATTAAACAGCCTGTTGAGCAGACAGTCACCATTAAACAGCCTGTTGAGTAGACCGTCACCATTAAACAGCCTGTTGAGTAGACAGTCACCATTAAACAGCCTGTTGAGTAGACAGTCACCATTAAACAGCCTGTTGAGCAGATAGTCACCATTAAACAGCCTGTTGAGTAGACAGTCACCATTAAACAGCCTGTTGAGTAGACAGTCACCATTACACAGCCTGTTGAGCAGACAGTCACCATTACACAGCCTGTTGAGCAGACAGTCACCATTAAACAGCCTGTTGAGCAGACAGTCACCATTAAACAGCCTGTTGAGCAGATAGAGAGTCACCATTAAACAGCCTGTTGAGCAGACAGAGACTCGTCATCATACCTCACAGACCATGGTGTAGACCACGGTGTAGACCACGGTGTAGACCACGTGTAGAATACTGTGTAGAACACTGTGTAGACCACGGGTAGAACATTGTGTAGAACACTGTGTAGAACACTGTGTAGACCACGGTGTAGAACATTGTGTAGAACACTGTAGACCACAGTGTAGACTACAGTGTAGAACATTGTGTAGACCAGAGTGTAGAACAGTGTGTAGAACACTGTGTAGACCACAGTGTAGACCACGGTGTAGGCCACAGTGTAGAACATTGTGTAGACTACAGTGTAGAACACTGTGTAGACAACGGTGTAGGCCACAGTGTATAACATTGTGTAGAACACTGTGTAGACCACGGTGTAGACCACGGTGTAGAACTCTGTATACCATAAGTGTGTTGCAATGTCATGCCAATATGAACTCTGTGTATTTGTTCTCTGTGTGTGTATAGTTCCAGATCCAGATGTTTGACATTATCTGCAGCACGTCCTGGGCCAGTCGAGACAAGTGCTGTGAGCTCCCTGGACTGGTAAGAACAACTGCCTTTTAACCAACCATTCAAACAATCAACAGACCAACAGTCAACAACCAACAGACCAATAACCAACAGACCAACAACCAGCAGACCAACCAACTATTTAAACGACCAACTATTTAAACGACCAACCATTTAAATGACCAACAGACCAACAGACCAACAACCAACAAACCAACAGATCAACAACCAACAACCAACAAACCAACAGACCAACCAACCATTTAAACAACCAACCATTTAAATGACCAACAGACCAACAACCAACAGACCAACCAACCATTTTAACAACCAGCCAGCTAATCAACCAGACAACCGTTAACCAATTCAAACACCAAACAACTAGTCTCGCGAGCCATGCTTGAAGTCTGACGCTGTATGAAAGTCTGTCGAGAAAGAAACCATCCATCCAACCCGCCAACTCTCATCCACTCCAAGAAGATGAATAACTGAGAGAGACTTCCATCCATCCATCCTACCAACTCTCATCCACTCCAAGAAGATGAATAACTGAGAGAAACTACCATCCAACCCACCAACTATATTCCACTCCAAGAAGATGAATTACTGAGAGAGACATCCATCCAACCCAACTATCCAATCCACCCACTCTCATCCACTCCAAGAAGATGAATTACTGAGAGAGACTTCCACCTAACCCACCAACTATATTCCACTCCAAGAAGATGAATAACTGAGAGAGACTTCCATCCAACCCAACCATCCAACCCACCAACTCTCATCCACTCCAAGAAGATGAATAACTGAGAGAGACTTCCAACCATCCAACCCACCAACTCTCATCCACTCCAAGAAGATGAATAACTGAGAGAGACCTCCATCCATCCAACCCAACCATCCAACCCACCAACTCTCATCTACTCCAAGAAGATGAATTACTGAGAGAGACTTCCATCCAACCCAACTATCCAATCCACCCACTCTCATCCACTCCAAGAAGATGAATAACTGAGAGAGACTACCATCCATCCAACCCAACCATCCAACCCACCAACTCTCATCCACTCCAAGAAGATGAATTACTGAGAGAGACTTCCATCCAACCCAACTATCCAATCCACCCACTCTCATCCACTCCAAGAAGATTAATAACTGAGAGAGACTACCATCCATCCAACCCAACCATCCAACCCACCAACTATAATCCACTCCAAGAAGATTAATAACTGAGAGAGACTACCATCCATCCAACCCAACCATCCAACCCACCAACTATAATCCACTCCAAGAAGATTAATAACTGAGAGAGACTACTATCCATCCAACCCAACCATCCAACCCACCAACTATAATCCACTCCAAGAAGATTAATAACTGAGAGAGACTACTATCCATCCAACCCAACCATCCAACCCACCAACTATAATCCACTCCAAGAACATGAACAACTGAGAGAGACTACTATCCAACTATCCATCCAACCCACCAACTCTAATCTACTCCACGATGATGAATAACTGTACTCTCAAACCACTGTTCTTTCTCCTCTCTGTACTAAATCCACATAGCAACACCCTGCCTGCAGGCTATGTGCTATATGTCAGACAGAACATAGCACTTTTTTTTCTTTCTAAGAGTGTATCTAGAACCTAAAAAGGTTATTCGGCTGTCCCCATAGGAGAACCCTTTGAAGAAATATATTTGGTTCTAGTTAGAACCCTTTCCACAAAGGATTTACTAGGTAGAACCCTTTTGGGTTCCAGGTAGAATGGAACCCAGAAGGGTTACACCTGGTCAGTCCTTTGTGGAAAGGGTTCCACCTGGAACCGAAAAGGGTTATGCTATGGGGACAGCAGTATCATGAGAGACATGACCAGGACTGACCTAGCTAGACCAGACAGTAACATGAGACATGACCAGGACTGACCTAGCTAGACCAGACAGTAACATGAGAGACATGACCAGGACTGACCTAGCTAGACCAGACAGTAACATGAGACATGACCAGGACTGACCTAGCTAGACCAGACAGTAACATGAGAGACATGACCAGGACTGACCTAGCTAGACCAGACAGTAACATGAGAGACATGACCAGGACTGACCTAGCTAGACCAGACAGTAACATGAGAGACATGACCAGGACTGACCTAGCTAGACCAGACAGTAACATGAGACATGACCAGGACTGACCTAGCTAGACCAGACAGTAACATGAGAGACATGACCAGGACTGACCTAGCTAGACCAGACAGTAACATGAGAGACATGACCAGGACTGACCTAGCTAGACCAGACAGTAACATGAGAGACATGACCAGGACTGACCTAGCTAGACCAGACAGTAACATGAGAGACATGACCAGGACTGACCTAGCTAGACCAGACAGTAACATGAGAGACATGACCAGGACTGTTATATCAACAAAATGTATTTTAATTAAACATGTTCGGCTTACTCCTCTCTCTCTCTCTCTCTCTCTCTGTCTCTCTCTCTCTCTCTCTCTCTCTCTCTCTGTCTCTCTCTCTCTCTACCCTCTCTCTCTCTCTCTCTCTCTGTCTCTCTCTCTCTCTACCCTCTCTCTCTCTCTGTCTCTCTGTCTCTCTCTGTCTCTCTCTCACTCTCTCTCTCTCTCTCTCTCTCTCTCTCTCTCTCTCTCTCTCTCTCTCTCTCTCTCTCTCAATTCAATTCAATTCAAGGGCTTTATTGGCATGGGAAACATGTGTTAACATTGCCAAAGCAAGTGAGGTAGACAACATACAAAGTGAAAATATAAAGTGAAAAACAACAAAAATTAACAGTAAACATTACACATACAGAGGTTTCAAAACAGTAAAGACATTACAAATGTCATATTATATATATATATATATATACAGTGTTTTAACAATGTACAAATGGTTAAAGGACACAAGATAAAATAAATAAGCATAAATATGGGTTGTATTTACAATGGTGTGTGTTCTTCACTGGTTGCCCTTTTCTCGTGGCAACAGGTCACAAATTTTGCTGCTGTGATGGCAGACTGTGGAATTTCACCCAGTAGATATGGGAGTTTTTCAAATTTGGATTTGTTTTCGAATTCTTTGTGGATCTGTGTAATCTGAGGGAAATATGTCTCTCTAATATGGTCATACATTGGGCAGGAGGTTAGGAAGTGCAGCTCAGTTTCCACCTCATTTTGTGGGCAGTGAGCACATAGCCTGTCTTCTCTTGAGAGCCATGTCTGCCTACGGCGGCCTTTCTCAATAGCAAGGCTATGCTCACTGAGTCTGTACATAGTCAAAGCTTTCCTTAATTTTGGGTCAGTCACAGTGGTCAGGTATTCTGCAGCTGTGTACTCTCTGTTTAGGGCCAAATAGCATTCTAGTTTGCTCTGTTTTTTTGTTAATTCTTTCCAATGTGTCAAGTAATTATCTTTTTGTTTTCTCATGATTTGGTTGGGTCTAATTGTGCTGCTGTCCTGGGGCTCTGTAGGGTGTGTTTGTGTTTGTGAACAGAGCCCCAGGACCAGCTTGCTTAGGGGACTCTTCTCCAGGTTCATCTCTCTGTAGGTGATGGCTTTGTTATGGAAGGTTTGTGAATCACTTCCTTTTAGGTGGTTGTAGAATTTAACGGCTCTTTTCTGGATTTTGATAATTAGTGGGTATCGGCCTAATTCTGCTCTGCATGCATTATTTGGTGTTCTACGTTGTACACGGAGGATATTTTTGCAGAATTCTGCGTGCAGAGTCTCAATTTGGTGTTTGTCCCATTTTGTGAAGTCTTGGTTGGTGAGCGGACCCCAGACCTCACAACCATAAAGGGCAATGGGCTCTATGACTGATTCAAGTATTTTTAGCCAAATCCTAATTGGTATGTTGAAATTTATGTTTCTTTTGATGGCATAGAATGCCCTTCTTGCCTTGTCTCTCAGATCGTTCACAGCTTTGTGGAAGTTACCTGTGGCGCTGATGTCTCTCTCTCTCTCTCTCTCTCTGTCTCTCTCTGTCTCTCTCTCTCTGTCTCTGTCTCCTCTCTCTCTCTCTCTCTCTCTGTCTCTCTCTGTCTCTCTCTCTCTGTCTCTCTCTGTCTCTCTCACTCTCTGTCTCTCTCTCTGTCTCTCTCTCTCTCTCTGTCTCTCTCTCTCTCTCTCTCTCTCTCTCCCTCTCAATTCAAGGGGCTTTATTGGCATGAGAAACACATGTTAACATTGCAAAAGCAAGTGAAGTAGATATTATGCATAAGTGAAATAAACAATAAAAGGAACAGTAAACATTACACTCACAGAAGTTCCAAAAGAATAAAGACATTACAAATGTCATATTATATATACAGTTGAAGTCGGAAGTTTACATACACTTAGGTTGGAGTCATTAAAACTCGTTTTTCAACCACTACACACATTTCTTGTTAACAAACTATAGTTTTGGCAAGTCGGTTAGGACATCTACATTGTGCATGACACAAGTCATTTTTCAACAATTGTTTACAGACAGATTACTTCACTTATAATTCACTGTATCATAATTCCAGTGGGTCAGAAGTTTACATACACTATGTTGACTTTGCCTTTAAACAGCTTGGAAAATCCCCCAAAATGATGT
>NW_027257925.1:27500-125000 GCF_045791955.1 Oncorhynchus clarkii lewisi | reverse complement strand
TTGAGCTTGTCCTGCCTCTGCCTCTGCTATCACAGCCTCCAGCCATAGGAACTATTAGTACCTCGCTCCATGTCCCCGCAGGGGTGCCATTAAGGCAAACACAGGAAGAGGAAGGAAGCCTTTGAGGCCAGATGGGACAATTACCTCCAGATGCCTTCGTCAGTTAGAGCAGAGTCAGGAGGGACAGGGAGGGACGACGGGAGGGACAGGGAGGGACGGGGGGAGGGACAGGGATGTTTATGGTCTGATTCCCAGTCAGATGTACAGTATGGTTATCATGGTGTTTATGGTCTGAGTCCCAGTCAGATGGACAGTATGGTTATAGTGGTGTTTATGGTCTGATTCCCAGTCAGATGGACAGTATGGTGTTTATGGTCTGATTCCAAGTCAGATGGACAGTATGGTTATCGTGGTGTTTATGGTCTGATTCCCAGTCAGATGGACAGTATGGTTATAGTGGTGTTTATGGTCTGATTCCCAGTCAGATGGACAGTATGGTTATCATGGTGTTTATGGTCTGATTCCCAGTCAGATGGACAGTATGGTTATAGTGGTGTTTATGGTCTGATTACCAGCCAGATGTAGAGTATGGTGTTTATGGTCTGATTCCCAGTCAGATGGACAGTATGGTGTTTATGGTCTGATTCCCAGTCAGATGGACAGTATGGTTATCATGGTGTTTATGGTCTGAGTCCCAGTCAGATGGACAGTATGGTTATAGTGGTGTTTATGGTCTAATTCCCAGTCAGATGGACAGTATGGTGTTTATGATCTGATTCCCAGTCAGATGGACAGTATGGTTATAGTGGTGTTTATGGTCTGATTCCCAGTCAGATGTACAGTATGGTTATAGTGGTGTTTATGGTCTGAGTCCCAGTCAGATGGACAGTATGGTTATCATGGTGTTTATGGTCTGATTCCCAGTCAGATGGACAGTATGGTTATAGTGGTGTTTATGGTCTGATTCCCAGTCAGATGGACAGTATGGTGTTTATGATCTGATTCCCAGTCAGATGGACAGTATGGTTATCATGGTGTTTATGATCTGATTCCCAGTCAGATGGACAGTATGGTTATAGTGGTGTTTATGGTCTGATTCCCAGTCAGATGGACAGTATGGTGTTTATGGTCTGATTCCCAGTCAGATGGACAGTATGGTTATCATGGTGTTTATGGTCTGATTCCCAGTCAGATGGACAGTATGGTTATCATGGTGTTTATGGTCTGATTCCCAGTCAGATGGACAGTATGGTTATCATGGTGTTTATGGTCTGATTACCAGTCAGATGGACAGTATGGTTATAGTGGTGTTTATGATCTGATTCCCAGTCAGATGGACAGTATGGTTATCATGGTGTTTATGGTCTGAGTCCCAGTCAGATGGACAGTATGGTGTTTATGGTCTGATTCCCAGTCAGATGGACAGTATGGTGTTTATGGTCTGATTCCCAGTCAGATGGACAGTATGGTGTTTATGATCTGATTCCCAGTCAGATGGACAGTATGGTTATCGTGGTGTTTATGGTCTGATTCCCAGTCAGATGTACAGTATGGTTATAGTGGTGTTTACGGTCTCCTTCCTCCCTTCCTTTCTTCCAGGGAGGTGCTGGTATCAGAGGGGCCAGGGGAGATCGAGGGGAGCCAGGCAATGTGGTAAAGTATACTATTCATCCTCCATCACACTATGCTGCTCAGTGCTTACACAGGTGTCTGTGTCCCAAATGATACCCCTGTTCTCTCTATAGTGCACTACTTTGGATCAGGGCTCTGGTGAAATGAAGGACACTACATTGGGAATAGGGTACCATTTGGGACACAGATAGAGGGACTCCATCCCAATACAGCTCAGTGTTTCCATAGTAACACATACTGGAGGGTCTCCATCCCAATACAGCTGTGTTTCCACAGTAACACATACTGGAGGGTCTCCATCCCAATACAGCTCAGTGTTTCCACAGTAACACATACTGGAGGGGATCCATCCCAATACAGCTCAGTGTTTCTATAGTAACACATACTGGAGGGGATCCATCCCAAAACAGCTCAGTGTTTCCATAGTAACACATACTGGAGGAGTTCCATCCCAATACAGCTCAGTGTTTCCATAGTAACACATACTGGAGGAGTTCCATCCTAATACAGCTCAGTGTTTCTATAGTAACACATACTGGAGGGTCCCCATTCCAATACAGCTCAGTGTTTCCATAGTAACACATACTGGAGGAGCTCCATCCCAATACAGCTCAGTGTTTCCATAGTAACACATACTGGAGGGTTCCCATCCCAATACAGCTCAGTGTTTCCATAGTAACACATACTGGAGGGTTCCCATCCCAATACAGCTGTGTTTCCACAGTAACACATACTGGAGGGGATCCATCCCAATACAGCTCAGTGTTTCCATAGTAACACATAATGGAGGGTCCCCATCCCAATACAGCTCAGTGTTTCTATAGTAACACATACTGGAGGAGCTCCATCCTAATTCAGCTCAGTGTTTCCACAGTAACACATACTGGAGGGGATCCATCCCAATACAGCTCAGTGTTTCCATAGTAACACATAATGGAGGGTCCCCATCCCAATACAGCTCAGTGTTTCCATAGTAACACATAATGGAGGGTCCCCATCCCAATACAGCTCAGTGTTTCTATAGTAACACATACTGGACGTTCCCCATCCCAATACAGCTCAGTGTTTCCATAGTAACACATACTGGAGGAGCTCCATCCCAATACAGCTCAGTGTTTCCACAGTAACACATACTGGAGGAGCTCCATCCCAATACAGCTCAGTGTTTCCATAGTAACACATACTGGAGGAGTTCCATCCTAATACAGCTCAGTGTTTCTATAGTAACACATACTGGAGGGTCCCCATCCCAATACAGCTCAGTGTTTCCATAGTAACACATACTGGAGGAGCTCCATCCCAATACAGCTCAGTGTTTCCATAGTAACACATACTGGAGGGTTCCCATCCCAATACAGCTGTGTTTCCACAGTAACACATACTGGAGGGGATCCATCCCAATACAGCTCAGTGTTTCCTTAGTAACACATAATGGAGGGTCCCCATCCCAATACAGCTCAGTGTTTCTATAGTAACACATACTGGACATTCCCCATCCCAATACAGCTCAGTGTTTCCATAGTAACACATACTGGAGGAGCTCCATCCCAATACAGCTCAGTGTTTCCACAGTAACACATACTGAAGGGTCCCAATACAGCTCAGTGTACAGACCACTACATAGACTGACCAGGTGAAAGCTATGAACCCTTATTGATGTTGCTTGTTAAATCCAGATTGTTAAGCCTTGAGACAATTGAGATATGGATTGTGTGTGTGTGTCATTCAGAGGGTGAAAGGGCAAGACAAAATATGTAAGTGCCTTTGAATGGGGTATGGTAGTAGGTGTCAGGCGCACCGGTTTGGGTCAAGAACTTCAACGTTGCTGGGTTTTTCACGCTCAACAGTTTCCCATGTGTATCAAGAATGGTCAACCACCCAAAGGCCATCCAGCCAATAATAACTGTGGGAAGCATTCGAGTCAACATGGGGGGTGTGATCTTAATATTTTGTAGCAGCTCAGTGCTTCCACAGTAACACGTACTCTGGCTACAGTACGTGAGGGGCCACCTAGAACTTAGAACAGAAAGAATAAGAATGGAATTTCCTCCAATAAATAGCCTGAATCAACGGCCGAGATGTGGAGATACATAAATATGCAATTCTGTTATTTTTGGAGGATGTCTCTGTTTTCACACACTAAGTGAACCTCGCTGTGTCGTTCTGGCTTCATGCCAGCAGTCTTCATGTCGAAGCCAAGAGATTCTTGTGTCGGTTGTAGTTAAACAGGATGATTTTACTTGGACTGTAGTTTCAGGAGTACGCTGAAACTTTGTTATTCCAGTTCTCTCTGTGTCTGACTCAGACCTGGGTTCAAATACTATTTGAAATCATTTCAAATACTACAGCTGTTGCTCGGTTTGAACTTGTTGCAATGGAACCAATTACAAAAGTCCCAAAAGCGCATTCAAACCCCACCCATCTGGCATTCAAACCCCACCCATCTGGCATTTAAACCCCACCCCTCTGCATTGCAAACCCCACCCATCTGGCATTCAAACCCCACCCATCTGGCATTCAAACCCCACCCCCCTGCATTGCAAACCCCACCCATCTGGCATTCAAACCCCACCCATCTGGCATTCAAACCCCACCCATCTGGCATTCAAACCCCACCCATCTGGCATTCAAACCCCACCCCCCTGCATTGCAAACCCCACCCATCTGGCATTCAAACCCCACCCATCTGGCATTCAAACCCCACCCATCTGGCATTCAAACCCCACCCATCTGGCATTCAAACCCCACCCATCTGGCATTCAAACCCCACCCATCTGGCATTCAAACCCCACCCCCCTGCATTGCAAACCCCACCCATCTGGCATTCAAACCCCACCCATCTGGCATTCAAACCCCACCCATCTGGCATTCAAACCCCACCCATCTGGCATTCAAACCCCACCCATCTGGCATTCAAACCCCACCCATCTGGCATTCAAACCCCACCCATCTGGCATTCAAACCCCACCCATCTGGCATTCAAACCCCACCCATCTGGCATTCAAACCCCACCCATCTGGCATTCAAACCCCACCCATCTGGCATTCAAACCCCACCCATCTGGCATTCAAACCCCACCCATCTGGCATTCAAACCCCACCCATCTGGCATTCAAACCCCACCCATCTGGCATTCAAACCCCACCCATCTGGCATTCAAACCCCACCCCCCTGCATTGCAAACCCCACCCATCTGGCATTCAAACCCCACCCATCTGGCATTCAAACCCCACCCCCCTGCATTGCAAACCCCACCCATCTGGCATTCAAACCCCACCCCCCTGCATTGCAAACCCCACCCATCTGGCATTCAAACCCCACCCCCCTGCATTGCAAATCCCACCCATCTGGCATTCAAACCCCACCCCCCGGCATTGCAAACCCCACCCATCTGGCATTCAAACCCAGCCCATCTGGCATTCAAACCCCACCCCACTGCATTGCAAACCCCACCCATCTGGCATTCAAACCCAGCCCACCTGGCATGCAAACCCCGCCCACCTGGCATGCAAACCCCGCCCACCCGGCATTCAAACCTCGCCCACCTGGCATTCAAACCCCGCCCACCTGACATTCAGACCCAGCCCACCTGGCATGCAAACCGCGCCCACCTGGCATGCAAACCCCACCCACATGGCATTCAAACCCAGCCCATCTGGCTTGAAAACCCCACCCACCTGGCATTCAAACCCAGCCCATCTGGCATTCAGACCCAGCCCACCTGGCATGCAAACCGCGCCCATCTGGCATGCAAACCCCACCCACCTGGCATTCAAACCCAGCCCATCTGGCATTCAGACCCAGCCCACCTGGCATGCAAACCGCGCCCATCTGGCATGCAAACCCCACCCACCTGGCATTCAAACCCAACCCATCTGGCATTCAGACCCAGCCCACCAGGCATTCAAACCCCGCCCACCTGGCATTCAAACCCCGCCCACCTGACACTAAATCAAACTCTCAAAGTATTTTAAACATTTCAAATAGTGTTTGAACCCAGGTTTGGTAAATGGGACAGTCCCCTCTCTCCGTCTGTTTGACTGCTTTATCAGCCTCTAAGGCTGCAGGCTGCTGGCCTCTCCAGTCCCTCTGCTTCCAGCCCAGTTTAACACTGGCAGCTCGCTAACAAAGTTACAACAGATGTGAACGGCGAGGCCATGCTAGAAACAGATTTCATTATGGTGCCAAACAAACCCAACCCAGGACGGCTGTAATCTCATTTCAAATGTACTGTTGGGTATTGGCTAAAATACGTCCTAATTTGCATCCTATTCCCTATATAGTGCACTACTTTTGACCAAAGCCCTATGGTGCCATTTGGGACACAGCCTAAATCAATTTCCTAGAGCACAGTCCCACAGAATGTAAACTCCATTCTAATGAGTGTCCTCGGAGAACGATCATGTGGGCTACCCGTTTTACTTTGTCTTAACTTTATGAATATCACATTTATGTGTGGAGCAAGAGACCCAAGGCAACGGCATTGTGTTGTAGAAGGAAGGCTGTCAGACAGTAGCTCTAAAAACCTGATGTCCAAACTTGGACGTTGAAGACACAGAACATATTTATCACCAGAGAGAAGACCTAACAAACTTTTAGTTCAATTCAATTTTATGTAAACAGGTCGGGCGGTTAATCAACTCTGTTGTTGTAACACTCTACATTAAGGTATTCTTTACAAATGTATTCTAAAGGTTTTTAAAGTGGTTTATAGACTATTGATCAGTTTATCAGTTGACATATAGTTTATAAATCAGTATGGAAACAGCCATGAGTCATTGGTTAACATTGTGTGATTTTAAATAAATGGTCTATCTTCTCCAGGGGCCTCAAGGACTAGTTGGTGATAAAGGTCCTCCTGGACCACAGGGCCCCCCTGGTCCTCAAGGGCCTAGTGGACATTCCATCCAGGGACCACCGGTAAGATATGACCTATAACCCTGGTCCTCAAGGGCCTAGTGGACATTCCATCCAGGGACCACCGGTAAGATATGACCTATAACCCTGGTCCTCAAGGGCCTAGTGGACATTCCATCCAGGGACCACCGGTAAGATATGATATATGACCTATAACCCTGGTCCTCAAGGGCCTAGTGGACATTCCATCCAGCGGTAAGATATGATATATGACCTATAACCCTGGTCCTGAGGGGTCTAGTGGACATTCCATCCAGGGACCACCGGTAAGATATGATATATGACCTATAACCCTGGTCCTCAAGGGCCTAGTGGACATTCCATCCAGGGACCACCAGTAAGATATGATATATGACCTATAACCCTGGTCGTCAAGGGCCTAGTGGACATTCCATCCAGGTACCACCGGTAAGATATGATATATGACCTATAACCCTGGTCCTCAAGGGCCTAGTGGACTTTCCATCCAGGGACCACCAGTAAGATATGATATATGACCTATAACCCTGGTCGTCAAGGGCCTAGTGGACATTCCATCCAGCAACCACCGGTAAGATACAGTATATATCATATCTTATGTTCATATATATATAGTACACTCAGAGTATATATGAACATAAGATATGATACAGTATATAGCCTGTATATAACATGAGATATGATACAGTATATAGCCTGTATATAAACATGAGATATGATACAGTATATAGCCTGTATATAAACATGAGATATGATACAGTATATAGCCTGCATATGAACATGAGATATGATACAGTATGTAGCCTGTATATAAACATGAGATATGATACAGTATATAGCCTGTATATAAACATGAGATATGATACAGTATATAGCCTGTATATAAACATGAGATATGATACAGTATATAGCCTGTGTATGAACATGAGATATGATACAGTATGTAGCCTGTATATAAACATGAGATATGATACAGTATATAGCCTGTATATAAACATGAGATATGATACAGTATATAGCCTGTATATAAACATGAGATATGATACAGTATATAGCCTGTATATAAACATAAGATATGATATAGTATATAGCCTGTATATAAACATGAGATATGATACAGTATACAGCCTGTATATAAACATGAGATATGATACAGTATATAGCCTGTATATAAACATGAAATATGATACAGTATATAGCCTGTATATAAACATGAGATATGATACAGTATATAGCCTGTATATAAACATAAGATATGATATAGTATATAGCCTGTATATAAACATGAGATATGATACAGTATATAGCCTGTATATAAACCTAAAATATGATACAGTATATAGCCTGTATATAAACCTAAGATATGATACAGTATATAGCCTGTATATAAACATGAGATATGATACAGTATATAGCCTGTATATGAACATGAGATATGATACAGTATGTAGCCTGTATATAAACATGAGATATGATACAGTATATAGCCTGTATATAAACATGAGATATGATACAGTATATAGCCTGTATATAAACATGAGATATGATACAGTATATAGCCTGTATATAAACATAAGATATGATATAGTATATAGCCTGTATATAAACATGAGATATGATACAGTATACAGCCTGTATATAAACATGAGATATGATACAGTATATAGCCTGTATATAAACATGAAATATGATACAGTATATAGCCTGTATATAAACATGAGATATGATACAGTATATAGCCTGTATATAAACATAAGATATGATATAGTATATAGACTGTATATAAACATGAGATATGATACAGTATATAGCCTGTATATAAACCTAAAATATGATACAGTATATAGCCTGTATATAAACCTAAGATATGATACAGTATATAGCCTGTATATAAACATGAGATATGATACAGTATATAGCCTGTATATAAACATGAGATATGATACAGTATATAGCCTGTATATAAACATAAGATATGATATAGTATATAGCCTGTATATAAACATGAGATATGATACAGTATATAGCCTGTATATAAACATAAGATATGATATAGTATATAGCCTGTATATAAACATGAGATATGATACAGTATATAGCCTGTATATAAACATAAGATATGATACAGTATATAGCCTGTATATAAACACATTTGCCTCTGGTTAAACTGGGTTCCATAACAGTGTGCCGCATATGACTAATGTACAGTCAATCATTTGCAAACCATTCCATCTACCCACTGGCTTTGTATGAAATGACAAAATGACAAAGGAATGAATGATAAAGAGGTTGTTTTTCTCTCATGTCCATTTCTGCTTCAGGGGGGTGATGGTGAAAAGGGAGAAAAGGGAGATGTTGGTTTACCAGGACCTCAGGTGAGTAAAGACATATATACCTCATCTCCATTTTGTTTTCCTCTCCTGACTCCCACAGAGACACTGTGATGTGACTAGTGATTACTACCTCCACAGAGAGACTGTGATGTGACTAGTGATTACTACCTTCACAGAGACACTGTGCTGAGACTAGTGATTACTACCTCCACAGAGAGACTGTGATGTGACTAGTGATTGCTTCCTCCACAGAGACACTGTGTTGAGACCAGTGATAACTACCTTCACAGAGACACTGTGTTGAGACTAGTGATTACTGCCTCCACAGAGAGACTGTGATGTGACTATTGATTACTACCTTCACAGAGACACTGTGATGTGACTAGTGATTGATTCCTCCACAGAGACACTGTGTTGAGACCAGTGATAACTACCTCCACAGAGACACTGTGTTGAGACTAGTGATTACTACCTTCACAGAGACACTGTGCTGTGACTAGTGATTACTACCTCCACAGAGACACTGTGATGTGACTAGTGATTACTACCTCCACAGAGACACTGTGTTGAGACTATTGATTACTACCTCCACAGAGACACTGTGATGTGACTAGTGATTACTACCTCCACAGAGACACTGTGTTGAGACTAGTGATTACTACCTCCACAGAGACCCTGTGATGTGACTAGTGATTACTACCTTCACAGTGACACTGTGATGTGACTAGTGATTACTACCTCCACAGAGACACTGTGATGTGACTAGTGATTACTACCTTCACAGAGACACTGTGCTGTGACTAGTGATTACTACCTCCACAGAGACACTGATGTGACTAGAGATAACTTCCTCCACAGAGACACTGTGTTGAGACTAGTGATTACTGCTTCCACTGTCTGGAAAACCTATTCTAGTCATAGATCATTCTTCCACTGTAATTACAGTGTGTGTGTGTGTGTGTGTGCACATGCGTGCTTGTGTGTGTGTGTGTGTGTGTGCGCTTGTTTGTGTAATAGATGTGTGTGAGTGAGGTGAGGGAGAGATAAGTAGCAGCTGGGAGAAGGTTCCTGTCTTGGCGTCGTGAGGCGTCGCATTGCGAGGCGAGGGCTGCGTCCCAAATGGGATCTTATACCCTACACAGTACGAAGGTAGTGCTCTATATAGGGAACAGGGTGCTATTTGGGAAGTAGACCAGGTGTCTCTTACACCCCACCCTGGCACATAGGGCTTCCCCTACTGCTACCAGACTAATGGAATCAGTCACATGATACAACCTGGCACACAGGGCTTCCCCTGCTGCTACCAGACTAATGGAATCAGTCACATGATTCAACCTGGCACATAGGGCTCCCCCTGCTGCTACCAGACTAATGGAATCAGTCACATGATACAACCTGGCACATAGGGCTTCCCCTGCTGCTACCAGACTAATGGAATCAGTCACATGATACAACCTGGCACATAGGGCTTCCCCTGCTGCTACCAGACTAATGGAATCAGTCACATGAGACAACCTGGCACATAGGGCTTCCCCTGCTGCTACCAGACTAATGGAATCAGTCACATGATTCAACCTGGCACATAGGGCTTCCCCTGCTGCTACCAGACTAATGGAATCAGTCACATGATTCAACCTGGCACATAGGGCTTCCCCTGCTGCTACCAGACTAATGGAATCAGTCACATGATTCAACCTGGCACATAGGGCTTCCCCTGCTGCTACCAGACTAATGGAATCAGTCACATGATTCAACCTGGCACACAGGGCTTCCCCTGCTGCTACCAGACTAATGGAATCAGTCACATGATACAACCTGGCACATAGGGCTTCCCCTGCTGCTACCAGACTAATGGAATCAGTCACATGAGACAACCTGGCACATAGGGCTTCCCCTGCTGCTACCAGACTAATGGAATCAGTCACATGATTCAACCTGGCACATAGGGCTTCCCCTGCTGCTACCAGACTAATGGAATCAGTCACATGATTCAACCTGGCACATAGGGCTTCCCCTGCTGCTACCAGAATCAGTCACATGATTCAACCTGGCACATAGGGCTTCCCCTGCTGCTACCAGACTAATGGAATCAGTCACATGATACAACCTGGCACACAGGGCTTCCCCTGCTGCTACCAGACTGATGGAATCAGTCACATGAGACAACCATGATGAACTGCCATTATTAATGACTGAGCCTAGTCTGCTTAGAGGACAGATCAGAGAACATTATGACCTTGTATAGAAGTCTGTCTACAGAGTGCTATTTGGGACAAAGCCTTGGTGATATGAGGAAGTGGGTTTCAGGCAGCAGCGGAGCTCATACTCTA
This sequence comes from Oncorhynchus clarkii lewisi, assembly GCF_045791955.1. NCBI lineage: Eukaryota > Metazoa > Chordata > Actinopteri > Salmoniformes > Salmonidae > Oncorhynchus > Oncorhynchus clarkii. Next base: position 113,810 of record NW_027257925.1, on the reverse strand, counting down.
ATGATATTGGAAGAGTCCCCTGTCTAGATGGTATTTACTTTGAATCAGGACTTTCTACGTCCTGTTCTTGTCCCGTTGTGGTGGAAGAGTCCCGAACTTTCTGCATTTTGTCAGAACCCCTAAGAGTACACAGTAGAGGGGTTTATTTCCGGAAGGTACCTTCAAGGACCTGCTGTCATCTACACCAGCCACTGAGAATATATGGCTGCTTCCAAAATGGCAACCTTTTCCCTGAGTGGTGCAGGTAGAGTGCTGCAAAGGTCAAAGGGTTCAATTTGGGACGCACGCCATCGTACCTCCGGAACATCCATTACAGAGCTATTTGCCTCTCTCTGTCTCTCGCCATCATACCTCCGGAACATCCATTACAGAGCTCTGCCTCTCTCTGTCTCTCGCCATCACACTTCCGGAACATCCATTACAGAGGTCTTTGCCTTTCTCTGTCTCTCACCATCACACCTGTGGAACATCCATTACAGAGCTCTTTGCCTCTCTCTGTCTCTCACCATCACACCTGTGGAACATTCATTACAGAGCTCTTTGCCTCTCTCTTTCTCTCACCATCACACCTGTGGAACATCCATTACAGAGGTCTTTGCCTCTCTCTGTCTCTCACCATCACACCTGTGGAACATCCATTACAGAGCTCTTTGCCTCTCTCTGTCTCTCACCATCACACCTCCGGAACATCCATTACAGAGGTCTTTGCTTCTCTCTGTCTCTCACCATCACACCTCCGGAACATCCATTACAGAGCTCTTTGCCTCTCTCTGTCTCTCGCCATCGTACCTCCGGAACATCCATTACAGAACTCTGCCTCTCTCTGTCTCTCACCATCGTACCTCCGGAACATCCATTACAGAGCTCTTTGCCTCTCTCTGTCTCTCGCCATCGTACCTCCGGAACATCCATTACAGAGCTCTTTGCCTCTCTCTGTCTCTCGCCATCGTACCTCCGGAACATCCATTACAGAGCATTTGCCTCTCTCTATCTCTCACCATCGCACCTCCGGAACATCCATTACAGAGCTCTTTGCCTCTCTCTGTCTCTCACCATCGCACCTCCGGAACACCCATTACAGAGCTCTTTGCCTCTCTCTATCTTTCACCATCACCCGCCACAATATACAGTAAATACAATATAACCCTTGTCATGAGCTCTACCCTCTCCTCTCATTTACAACCTGACAGTGAAAAATGCATGGGTAACCACTTCAGTGAATAGCAAAGTATGTGTGTCTGAATGGGGATGGTAGAGCAGGGGGAGCAATGCATCTAACTGATGCATTACTTAGCAACCCTTAACCACCATTCTTAGTCTCTAGGGGTTGATTTATCCTGGATTTCTGGTAGAGAGGACCAGAGTGACTGGTAGGGTCTGGCTGGTGGTAGAGAGGACCAGAGTGACTGGTAGGGGCTGTCTGGTGGTAGAGAGGACCAGAGTGACTGGTTGGGTCTGGCTGGTGGTAGAGAGGACCAGAGTGACTGGTAGGGTCTGGCTGGTGGTAGAGAAGACCAAAGTGACTGGTAGGGTCTGGCTGGTGGTAGAGAGCACCAGAGTGACTGGTAGGGTCTGGCTGGTGGTAGAGAGCACCAGAGTGACTGGTAGGGTCTGGCTGGTGGTAGAGAGGACCAGAGTGACTGGTAGGGTCTGGCTGGTGGTAGAGAGGACAAGAGTGACTGGTTGGGTCTGGCTGGTGGTAGAGAGGACCAGAGTGACTGGTAGGGTCTGGACGGTGGTAGAGAGGACCAGAGTGACTGGTAGGGTCTGGCTGGTGGTAGAGAGGACCAGAGTGACTGGTAGGGTCTGGCTGGTGGTAGAGAGGACCAGAGTGACTGGTTGGGTCTGGTAGAGAGGACCAGAGTGACTGGTTGGGTCTGGCTGGTGGTAGAGAGGACCAGAGTGACTGGTAGGGTCTGGCTGGTGGTAGAGAGGACCAGAGTGACTGGTAGGGTCTGTCTGGTGGTAGAGAGGACCAGAGTGACTGGTAGGGTCTGGCTGGTGGTAGAGAGGACCAGAGTGACTGGTAGGGTCTGGCTGGTGGTAGAGAGGACCAGAGTGACTGATAGGGTCTGGTAGAGAGGACCAGAGTGACTGGTAGGGTCTGGCTGGTGGTAGAAAGGACCAGAGTGACTGATAGGGTCTGGTAGAGAGGACCAGAGTGACTGGTTGGGTCTGGCTGGTGGTAGAGAGGACCAGAGTGACTGGTTGGGTCTGGCTGGTGGTAGAGAGGACCAGAGTGACTGATAGGGTCTGGTAGAGAGGACCAGAGTGACTGGTAGGGTCTGGCTGGTGGTAGAGAGGACCAGAGTGACTGATAGGGTCTGGTAGAGAGGACCAGAGTGACTGGTAGGGTCTGGCTGGTGGTAGAGAGGACCAGAGTGACTGGTAGGGTCTGGCTGGTGGTAGAGAGGACCAGAGTGACTGATAGGGTCTGGTAGAGAGGACCAGAGAGACTGGTTGGGTCTGGCTGGTGGTAGAGAGGACCAGAGAGACTGGTTGGGTCTGGCTGGTGGTAGAGAGGACCAGAGTGACTGGTTGGGTCTGTCTGGTGGTAGAGAGGACCAGAGTGACTGGTAGGGTCTGTCTGGTGGTAGAGAGGACCAGAGTGACTGGTAGGGTCTGTCTGGTGGTAGAGAGGACCAGAGTGACTGGTAGGGTCTGTCTGGTGGTAGAGAGGACCAGAGTGACTGGTTGGGTCTGTCTGGTGGTAGAGAGGACCAGAGTGACTGGTAGGGTCTGTCTGGTGGTAGAGAGGACCAGAGTGACTGGTTGGGTCTGGCTGGTGGTAGAGAGGACCAGAGTGACTGGTTGGGTCTGTCTGGTGGTAGAGAGGACCAGAGTGACTGGTTGGGTCTGGCTGGTGGTAGAGAGGACCAGAGTGACTGATTGGGTCTGGCTGGTGGTAGAGAGGACCAGAGTGACTGGTTGGGTCTGGCTGGTGGTAGAGCGGACCAGAGTGACTGGTTGGGTCTGTCTGGTGGTAGAGAGGACCAGAGTGACTGGTAGGGTCTGTCTGGTGGTAGAGAGGACCAGAGTGACTGGTTGGGTCTGTCTGGTGGTAGAGAGGACCAGAGTGACTGGTAGGGTCTGTCTGGTGGTAGAGAGGACCAGAGTGACTGGTTGGGTCTGGCTGGTGGTAGAGAGGACCAGAGTGACTGGTTGGGTCTGTCTGGTGGTAGAGAGGACCAGAGTGACTGGTTGGGTCTGGCTGGTGGTAGAGAGGACCAGAGTGACTGATTGGGTCTGGCTGGTGGTAGAGAGGACCAGAGTGACTGGTTGGGTCTGGCTGGTGGTAGAGCGGACCAGAGTGACTGATTGGGTCTGTCTGGTGGTAGAGAGGACCAGAGTGACTGGTTGGGTCTGGCTGGTGGTAGAGAGGACCAGAGTGACTGGTTGGGTCTGTCTGGTGGTAGAGAGGACCAGAGTGACTGGTAGGGTCTGGCTGGTGGTAGAGAGGACCAGAGTGACTGATAGGGTCTGGTAGAGAGGACCAGAGTGACTGGTAGGGTCTGGCTGGTGGTAGAGAGGACCAGAGTGACTGATAGGGTCTGGTAGAGAGGACCAGAGTGACTGGTTGGGTCTGGCTGGTGGTAGAGAGGACCAGAGTGACTGGTTGGGTCTGGCTGGTGGTAGAGAGGACCAGAGTGACTGATAGGGTCTGGTAGAGAGGACCAGAGTGACTGGTAGGGTCTGGCTGGTGGTAGAGAGGACCAGAGTGACTGATAGGGTCTGGTAGAGAGGACCAGAGTGACTGGTAGGGTCTGGCTGGTGGTAGAGAGGACCAGAGTGACTGGTAGGGTCTGGCTGGTGGTAGAGAGGACCAGAGTGACTGATAGGGTCTGGTAGAGAGGACCAGAGAGACTGGTTGGGTCTGGCTGGTGGTAGAGAGGACCAGAGAGACTGGTTGGGTCTGGCTGGTGGTAGAGAGGACCAGAGTGACTGGTTGGGTCTGTCTGGTGGTAGAGAGGACCAGAGTGACTGGTAGGGTCTGTCTGGTGGTAGAGAGGACCAGAGTGACTGGTAGGGTCTGTCTGGTGGTAGAGAGGACCAGAGTGACTGGTAGGGTCTGTCTGGTGGTAGAGAGGACCAGAGTGACTGGTTGGGTCTGTCTGGTGGTAGAGAGGACCAGAGTGACTGGTAGGGTCTGTCTGGTGGTAGAGAGGACCAGAGTGACTGGTTGGGTCTGGCTGGTGGTAGAGAGGACCAGAGTGACTGGTTGGGTCTGTCTGGTGGTAGAGAGGACCAGAGTGACTGGTTGGGTCTGGCTGGTGGTAGAGAGGACCAGAGTGACTGATTGGGTCTGGCTGGTGGTAGAGAGGACCAGAGTGACTGGTTGGGTCTGGCTGGTGGTAGAGCGGACCAGAGTGACTGGTTGGGTCTGTCTGGTGGTAGAGAGGACCAGAGTGACTGGTTGGGTCTGGCTGGTGGTAGAGAGGACCAGAGTGACTGGTTGGGTCTGGCTGGTGGTAGAGAAATATGAACACTTAATCTGTTGGCCTTGCTGATTCTGCTCTCTGCCTCTCTCTTCACAGCCATTACCACATCTCTCAGGGCCAGGATGGGGACTGTGTGTGTGTGTGTGTGTGTGTGTGTGTGTGTGTGTGTGTGTGTGTGTGTGTGTGTGTGTGTGTGTGTGTGTGTGTGTGTGTGTGTGTGTGTGTGTGTGTGTGTGTGTGTGTGTGTGTGTGTGTGTGTGTGTGTGTGTGTGTGTGTGTGTGTGTGTGTGTGTGTGTGTGTGTGTGTGTGTGTGTGTGTGTGTGTGTGTGTGTTTATATAGCTGACAGGGAAGATATCAGGGCTGGTGGTTGTTTGTGCCAGGATCTGGTCTTACAGCACAACATTAATCACACCCCTCCTCTCCACTACTCTCCCCTCCCCTCCTCTGCATAATATCCCCACCTTTCATTGATATGCTTTACGACCACTCTTGTAAAGTTGTGGCAGAAGATACATATTTTATAACCTCATAGCTAAGTTATGATTATGTTTGGAATGGGCTGGGTGAGTTGTAGGAGACTGGATACACACAGCAGAGCTTTGGCAGGTGTTGAGATGTTCACCATTCAGACCGGAATTAATAAGGTTTCTCATCTTGTAAATGAGATGTTCACCTGAATTAATAAGGTTTCTCATGTTGTAAATGAGATGTTCACCATTCAGACCTGAGTTAATAAGGTTTCTCATCTTGTAAATGAGATGTTCACCATTCAGACCTGAATTAATAAGGTTTCTCATGTTGTAAATGAGATGTTCACCATTCAGACCTGAGTTAATAAGGTTTCTCATGTTGTAAATCACTTTGGCTCTGTACTTGTGTTATATTTTGCAGGGTATTGGTGGATCTCCTGGCGGATCAGGAAGAGATGGACCAGTTGGACAGAGGGTAACAGTCTATTCATTTTGTTTGCCTTACAGATTCATTATTTCCATTATGTATTGTATGTACATTCTGTTTGTATGACCTGCTCAAAGCCTGAGCGCCCTGAGCTCTTTAGCTCAATTTTAAATATTAAAGTCAAATCGTTTTTTCTTATTATTTTGAAGCCCGTAATTCTGTTTCCTTCCTCACAACGAACATAACACTGACGTTTTTATGTCACAATGCTTTAAATCGCTGGCTTATGTTTACGGAATGCTGTTTTGATTTCCCTATGAATCAATTTCATGTCTCATACTCTGACACAGCACTTAAAATAAATGTGCTGTAAAGAAATGAGTTATGAGAGATGCTTTTGAACCTTCATAATACACATTTTTTTTTATCCCAAAGACTGACGAAAGCAACACAGGCTGCTACATCAACAGAACGGTTCTAGGGTCAACTTACCTGACATGAAGTCACCTAAAGTCCCAAGGATGTTAACATGTGATTTTCACTTTTCCACTGACAGTATATCTCATCAGAATCTGCTTTGGTATGACACAAGCTTCTGCACTGATCCAACAGATATGGAAAAGAAAACACTAGTGTAAAGTGATATGGAATCTCCATCTTGTTATCCACTCACGGCCGGCTCCTCAACGACAGCCATAAGCTGACGACTCCCAAGATCCTCTGAGAACTTCTAAAATCCTATTCAAACCTCTACAGTTCTTTCTATCACTCTCAAGGGGTCAACACTGTTATCTAGATGTATACATGCCATGGATAATGATGGTGACGATGATGATGATGATGATGGTGACGATAATGATGGTGATGACGACGATGATGATGATGATGGTGACAATGATGATGATGATGATGGTGACGATGATGATGATGATGATGATGGTGACGATGATGATGACGATGATGATGATGATGCTTACAGCTAAAATGTTACAAATCATCTTAAGAGTCATTTTCATGAAGAATGGAACACTTTGCTGTACTGTAAATGATAGTGCCTGATTTGTCCATTCACTGTAATATTGGCCAGTTTCCAAGGACTCTGATGGAATATACGTAGCTGTACACCTCAGAAACCGTGAAGCTGTAGATGTAGAGGGGTGATCTGAGTTTGTAACATCTTTAAAGATGCCAAGAGAGATCAGAACAGAAAAACAATAGCCTCCTCTTGGGAATCAGTTAGAGCAACACAGGACATAATTAATCACGAAAGCCTTCTTCTCTGAATTAACTCTCTGTGTGACTAAACAAGACCAGGGATTTCCTTAGTCATTATTGGAAAAGGTCCCATTTTTGTGTGTTTATTTTACTTAATTATTACATAACCACAGTTTGAGACCGTTAGTTGACGCTGTATTTGGGCAGAAAGTGGCTTGCTTTTCTTGATTCTCCATGGTGATAAACCACAGTTCTGGGTCTGCTCTTCTTTATGGAGGAGCCCCTATGTCCAGCTCCAACCCCACTCCACAGCCCATCTTGGCGTTCACTACTCCCCATTCCAGCCCCACTCCACAGCCCATCTTGGCGTTCACTACTCCCCATTCCAGCCCCACTCCACAGCCCATCTTGGCGTTCACTACTCCCCATTCCAGCCCCACTCCACAGCCCATCTTGGCGTTCACTACTCCCCATTCCAGCCCCACTCCACAGCCCATCTTGGCGTTCACTACTCCCCATTCCAGCCCCACTCCACAGCCCATCTTGGCGTTCACTAGTCCCCATTCCAGCTCCAGCCCCACTCCACAGCCCATCTTGGCGTTCACTACTCCCCATTCCAGCCCCACTCCACAGCCCATCTTGGCGTTCACTAGTCCCCATTCCAGCTCCAGCCCCACTCCACAGCCCATCTTGGCGTTCACTAGTCCCCATTCCAGCTCCAGCCCCACTTCACAGCCCATCCTGGCGTTCACTAGTCCCCATTCCAGCTCCAGCCCCACTCCACAGCCCATCCTGGCGTTCACTACTCCCCATTCCAGCTCCAGCCCCACTCCACAGCCCATCCTGGCGTTCACTAGTCCCCATTCCAGCTCCAGCCCCACTCCACAGCCCATCCTGGCGTTCACTAGTCCCCATTCCAGCTCCAGCCCCACTCCACAGCCCATCCTGGCGTTCACTAGTCCCCATTCCAGCTCCAGCCCCACTCCACAGCCCATCCTGGCGTTCACTAGTCCCCATTCCAGCTCCAGCCCCACTCCACAGCCCATCCTGGCGTTCACTAGTCCCCATTCCAGCTCCAGCCCCACTCCACAGCCCATCCTGGCGTTCACTAGTCCCCATTCCAGCTCCAGCCCCACTCCACAGCCCATCCTGGCGTTCACTACTCCCCATTCCAGCTCCAGCCCCACTCCACAGCCCATCTTGGCATTCACTAGTCCCCATTCCAGCTCCAGCCCTGCTTTCTGGCCCTTCCTCTAGCTACACTTGACCTTCAAAAGGCCTCACTCTAGAGCCTCGTTAGGAGGTTTTACTGGGAGGTGTTTACTGCTTGACTGGGGGTTGACTCCCACACTGGGGGACTGGTCGTCCCACTCTGGCAAAGAGAATGGGCTTGGAAGCGGCCATGCTGAACTACAGAAAACCATAGAAAAGACAAGCCATAGCTCATAGATGAGGATTTGTGTTGGTTATGTGCCCATGAGGAACACTTTCTCTAATTGGCTTGTCCTGAAACACTCCTTGGGTTGTAGTGCAACTTTCAGTCGGTTCAATGGGGCTCCCGAGTGGCGCAGCGGTCTAAGGCACTGCATCTCAGTGCTAGAGGCGTCACTACAGACACCCGGACGTGATTGGGAGTCCCATCGGGCGGTGCACAATTGGCCCAGCATCGTCCGAGTTTGGCCGGCGTGGGCCGTCATTGTAAAATAAGAATTTGTTCTTAACTGACTTGCCAAGTTCAATAAAAGTGTAAATAAAAATAAAAATGTTTTTCCAGTCAAGCATCCGTTTAGTCGTGATGTGAACCTTGACAGACATTACGTTTTTGAAGCAAGGAAAGGCACATGGTTGTTGGTATCACTCTGGCAATTTACAAGGAAATTGAAAATGACAACTTTTGGAAGTTAAAACCATGTCATGACAGATTGTGTATTATTCGTGTTCACTCCAATCCAAATGATTGCGTGATTCTATCTTCATTTAATCGAGTTGAACTGCTATGTAAGCAGATTTGGGGGATTGTTCTCAATTGAATCATCGACTGGAGTTCACGCAACCATGCTGCACCATAATAGCCTGGAATACAAACGGAATATCACTCTGTTTCACTATAATGACACAACTAATGAAATGGAGCGATATTCAGTTTGAATACCAGACTAGCACCATGATGCCTTCTCACCTGCTTTCCTACTTGACCCATTCATCTGTGTGTCTGAAAGCTTCAGTATAAGTCTGGCTGGTTGAGTACGGTATCTCACGGACTCTTACAGTTTGTCACTGAAAGTGTGGATACCGTAGCCAGCTCCCAGAGGTCAGCCAGAGGTCAGCCAGACAAACATAACAAACCATTTAAACGCTGACTTGCTTACTCTTACTGTACACATTATCCTACCATTATCCTTAGTGTTGTTCTGGAGGGTTTCAGGCTATTTGGTTTTAACGCAGGATCTCTGCAGAATTCATTGGTGTTTTGATAATGGGAGGTTATGTTCAGTGTTCAGACTACTACTAACTGTATGAAGTGCAGTAGTTTGTGTTGATCCTGCCTGCTCTGTTCTAAGGGCCTGCCTGGGAAGGATGGACCACAAGGACAGCAGGGTACTACAGGGCCCGTCGTAAGTGTTGCTTTACCCCCCCCCCCCCCTCTCTCTCTCTCTCTCTCTGTCTCTCTCTCTCTCTCTCTGTTTCTCTCTCTCTCTCTTTCTCTCTCTCTCTCTCCTCTCTGTCTCTCTCTCTCGCTGTCTCTCTCTCTCTCTCTCTCTCACTCTCTCTCTCTCTCTCTCTCTATATATATATATATATATATATATATATATATATATATATATATATATATATATATATATATATGTGTGTGTGTGTGTGTGTGTGTATACAAATATTACGGTCCAATTCTTATCCATGCATGAAATGTGCATAAGTTGACTTAACTTGTAGTTTATTATTTCATCCTTGATCATTTGTCTCTCTACCAGGGCAGTCCTGGAGCCCCCGGGGCCCCTGGTGGAAGTGGCTCTCCTGGACCCCTGGGAGACCAGGGACCACCTGTAAGTAAACTACCTGATATTCAGACCCTTGGTTGGTTGTTTGACTCACCATCAGACCACCCAGGTCTGTTGAAAGAAGTTGATCAGGTTACGACAGGATTTGCATGGGCCAACATTTCCTGTCCTCTACCTGTCAATGGTCCCATATTGAGGGACCTTCCATGGTCTTCCTACACAATGTCCACTGTACTGTACATCCCTGAAATGGAAGAATATTCAATGTCTCCATCTGTTTATGGTGTCTTCAATGTCTCCATCTGTTGCTTATGGTGTCTCCATCTGTTTATGGTGTCTTCAACACCTCCATCTGTTGTTTATGGTGTCTTCAATGTCTCCATCTGTTGTTTATGGTGTCTTCAATGTCTCCATCTGTTGTTTATGGTGTCTTCAATGTCTCCATCTGTTGTTTATGGTGTCTTCAACACCTCCATCTGTTGTTTATGGTGTCTTCAACACCTCCATCTGTTGTTTATGGTGTCTTCAATGTCTCCATCTGTTGTTTATGGTGTCTTCAATGTCTCCATCTGTTGTTTATGGTGTCTTCAACACCTCCATCTGTTGTTTATGGTGTCTTCAACACCTCCATCTGTTGTTTATGGTGTCTTCAATGTCTCCATCTGTTGTTTATGGTGTCTTCAATGTCTCCATCTGTTGTTTATGGTGTCTTCAACACCTCCATCTGTTGTTTATGGTGTCTCCATCTGTTGTTTATGGTGTCTCCATCTGTTGTTTATGGTGTCTCCATCTGTTGTTTATGGTGTCTCCATCTGTTGTTTATGGTGTCTCCATCTGTTATTTATGGTGTCTCCATCTGTTGTTTATGGTGTCTTCAACATCTCCATCTGTTGTTTATGGTGTCTTCAATGTCTTCATCTGTTGTTTATGGTGTCTTCAATGTCTTCATCTGTTGTTTATGGTGTCTTCAATGTCTCCGTCTGTTATTTATGGTGTCTTCAATGTCTCCATCTGTTGTTTATGGTGTCTTCAATGTCTCCATCTGTTGTTATGGTGTCTTCAATACCTCCATCTGTTATTTATGGTGTCTTCAATGTCTCCATCTGTTTATGGTGTCTTCAACACCTCCATCTGTTTATGGTGTCTTCAACACCTCCATCTGTTTATGGTGTCTTCAATGTCTCCATCTGTTGTTTATGGTGTCTTCAACATCTCCATCTGTTGTTTATGGTGTCTTCAATGTCTCCATCTGTTTATGGTGTCTTCAATGTCTCCATCTGTTGTTTATGGTGTCTTCAACACCTCCATCTGTTGTTTATGGTGTCTTCAATGTCTCCATCTGTTTATGGTGTCTTCAATGTCTCCATCTGTTGTTTATGGTGTCTTCAACACCTCCATCTGTTTATGGTGTCTACAACACCTCCATCTGTTGTTTATGGTGTCTTCAATGTCTCCATCTGTTATTTATGGTGTCTTCAATGTCTCCATCTGTTATTTATGGTGTCTTCAATGTCTCCATCTGTTATTTATGGTGTCTTCAATGTCTCCATCTGTTGTTTATGGTGTCTTCAACACCTACGTCTATAATGTCTCCTCTGCCTCCCGCAGCAGAGCGGAGGACCAGAGAGAGAGATGAGCCAACTGTTGGTTTGATGATGGCCTGAGGCTGGTGACAGTTAATACAGCTGAATTCAGCCCATTCAGCCACTTCAGCCCTGGGCTAAAAGACAAGCATCGTTTGGCTCTGGAGCACACCATAAATCACAGGCCTGGGGGACCGCAGAGAGAGCCAGAGAGAATATGTGTGTGTGTGTGTGTGTGTGGCTGACAAAAAGACCCAAGGCTTTCATTGTTTCCCACACATCAAAACAGCAACAGCCTGATCCCAGCTAGATATCTGTCTCTACACATGAGGATCATTAGCCTGTGATCAGCTAGATATCTGTCTCTACACATGAGGATCATTAGCCTGTGACCAGCTAGATATCTGTCTCTACACATGAAGATCATTAGCCTGTGACCAGCTAGATATCTGGCTCTTCACAGGAAGATCATTAGCCTGTGACCAGCTAGATATCTGACTCCCACATGAAGATCATTAGCCTGTGACCAGCTAGATATCTGTCTCTACACATGAAAATCATTAGCCTGTGACCAGCTAGATATCTGACTCCCACATGAAGATCATTAGCCTGTGACCAGCTAGATATCTGTCTCTACACATGAAGATCATTAGCCTGTGACCAGCTAGATATCTGGCTCTACACATGAAGATCATTAGCCTGTGACCAGCTAGATATCTGTCTCTACACATGAAGATCATTAGCCTGTGATCAGCTAGATATCTGTCTCTACACATGAAGATCATTAGCCTGTGACCAGCTAGATATCTGTCTCTACACATGAAGATCATTAGCCTGTGATCAGCTAGATATCTGGCTCTACACATGAAGATCATTAGCCTGTGACCAGCTAGATATCTGTCTCTACACATGAAGATCATTTGCCTGTGACCAGCTAGATATCTGTCTCTACACATGAGGATCATTAGCCTGATCCCAGCTAGATATCTGTCTCTACACATGAAGATCATTAGCCTGTGACCAGCTAGATATCTGTCTCTACACATGAAGATCATTAGCCTGTGATCAGCTAGATATCTGTCTCTACACATGAAGATCATTAGCCTGTGACCAGCTAGATATCTGTCTCTACACATGAAGATCATTAGCCTGTGACCAGCTAGATATCTGGCTCTTCACATGAAGGTCATTAGCCTGTGACCAGCTAGATATCTGTCTCTACACATGAAGATCATTAGCCTGTGACCAGCTAAATATCTGTCTCTACACATGAAGATCATTAGCCTGTGACCAGCTAGATATCTGTCTCTACACATGAAGATCATTAGCCTGTGACCAGCTAGATATCTGTCTCTACACATGAAGATCATTAGCCTGATCCCAGCCAGATAGCTGACTCCCACATGAAAATCATTAGCCTGTGATCAGCTAGATATCTGGCTCTACACATGACGATCATTAGCCTGTGAGAAACTTCCAGCCGTGGGTTTGTTTGGATTACAATATGAGATGTTTGTGGCTGTTTTATAAGGGTTAGCAATGTCAGCATCCATTCTGTGGATGGATATGGTGGCAGCTGTTCGTGTTTCTTATTGTGTGCCTCAAAGCAGTTGGCTCTCCCATGTAGCAGTTCTCCCATATGGCACATTATGGTCTCTCACGTGGTTCCTCTGTCATGTTTCCTCTCTCGTGGTTCCTCTGTCATGTTTCCTCTGTCATGTTTCCTCTGTCGTGTTTCCTCTCTCGTGGTTCCTCTGTCATGTTTCCTCTGTCATGTTTCCTCTGTCATGTTTCCTCTGTCGTGTTTCCTCTGTCGTGGTTCCTCTGTCATGTTTCCTCTGTCGTGTTTCCTTTGTCGTGGTTCCTCTCTCGTGTTTCCTCTCTCGTGGTTCCTCTGTCATGTTTCCTCTGTCATGTTTCCTCTGTCGTGTTTCCTCTCTCGTGGTTCCTCTGTCACGTTTCCTCTGTCATGTTTCCTCTCTCGTGGTTCCTCTGTCATGTTTCCTCTGTCATGTTTCCTCTGTCATGTTTCCTCTCTCGTGGTTCCTCTGTCATGTTTCCTCTGTCATGTTTCCTCTGTCATGTTTCCTCTCTCGTGGTTCCTCTGTCATGGTTCCTCTGTCATGTTTCCTCTCTCATGTTTCCTCTCTCGTGGTTCCTCTGTCATGTTTCCTCTGTCATGTTTCCTCTGTCATGTTTCCTCTCTCGTGGTTCCTCTGTCATGTTTCCTCTGTCATGTTTCCTCTGTCATGTTTCCTCTCTCGTGTTTCCTCTCTCGTGGTTCCTCTGTCATGGTTCCTCTGTCATGTTTCCTCTCTCATGTTTCCTAGGTTCTCTGTCCCATCTTCTTCTTGCTAAGTAAAACCTTGTACTTCACTGTAATCTGGTCACATCCCACTAAAATGTTCAGACACTTGTCATAGCTGCCCTTTTCCACAGGTCTCAGGAGAGCTCTAGTCTGACTGGCTGTGTGAGTGTGTGTCTTGTCAGTGTGGTTGTCATGGCGACGAGAGGTAGAGGATCAGCTAGGGGCCACACTGAGCTCACTGAGCTCCACCTCTCTCCTCCAATGTCCACTCTTGGCATATCATTCCTGGAATATACTCTACACCTGACACACACACACACACACACACACACACACACACACACACACACACACACACGCACACGCGGTCAAAGTAGTCGATGCATGACTCTATGTTTCACAAAAGATCGAATGACCTCTCGCCTCAAATACTGTGGTCCAAGTTACATGCATGAATGATATCAGAACCGTTAAATGGCCATGATATTTATGAGAGCTTTCTGTCTCTGGTGTCTAATGTGTTAGCTCACATATGCATCCATTTGCTTTATGTGTTTGGCGAAGGAAAACAGACAGCTCACGGTCCAGCAGGTCATAGACCTCTCTAACAGTCACAGTGTTTCCACTACAGGGGACTAGGACAAGCTTTCCTAAACAGGCTGTGAGTCAGAACAAAAAGCACTTTGAAACTTAGTGGGAGAAAACTGACCATGCATACTCTTCCTTCCATTACAAAGAGTGTGTTTATAGTATATTATCTCTGTTACAGGGCCCTGCTGGTACCAAAGGATGTTTATAATATATTATCTCTGTTACAGGGCCCTGCTGGTACCAAAGGATGTTTATAATATATTATCTCTGTTACAGGGCCCTGCTGGTACCAAAGGATGTTTATAATATATTATCTCTGTTACAGGGCCCTGCTGGTACCAAAGGATGTTTATAATATATTATCTCTGTTACAGGGCTCTGCTGGTACCAAAGGATGTTTATAATATATTATCTCTGTTACAGGGCCCTGCTGGTACCAAAGGATGTTTATAATATATTATCTCTGTTACAGGGCCCTGCTGGTACCAAAGGATGTTTATAATATATTATCTCTGTTACAGGGCCCTGCTGGTACCAAAGGATGTTTATAATATATTATCTCTGTTACAGGGCCCTGCTGGTACCAAAGGATGTTTATAATATATGATCTCTGTTACAGGGCCCTGCTGGTACCAAAGGATGTTTATAATATATTATCTCTGTTACAGGGCCCTGCTGGTACCAAAGGATGTTTATAATATATTATCTCTGTTACAGGACCCTGCTGGTACCAAAGGATGTTTATAATATATTATCTCTGTTACAGGGCCCTGCTGGTACCAAAGGATGTTTATAATATATTATCTCTGTTACAGGGCCCTGCTGGTACCAAAGGATGTTTATAATATATTATCTCTGTTACAGGGCCCTGCTGGTACCAAAGGATGTTTATAATATATTATCTCTGTTACAGGACCCTGCTGGTACCAAAGGATGTTTATAATATATTATCTCTGTTACAGGGCCCTGCTGGTACCAGAGGATGTTTATAATATATGATCTCTGTTACAGGGCCCTGCTGGTACCAAAGGATGTTTATAATATATTATCTCTGTTACAGGGCCCTGCTGGTACCAAAGGATGTTTATAATATATTATCTCTGTTACAGGGCCCTGCTGGTACCAAAGGATGTTTATAATATATTATCTCTGTTACAGGGCCCTGCTGGTACCAAAGGATGTTTATAATATATTATCTCTGTTACAGGGCCCTGCTGGTACCAAAGGATGTTTATAATATATTATCTCTGTTACAGGGCTCTGCTGGTACCAAATGATGTTTATATTATATGATCTCTGTTACAGGGCCCTGCTGATACCAAAGGATGTTTATAATATATTATCTCTGTTACAGGGCCCTGCTGCTGGTACCAAAGGATGTTTATAATATATTATCTCTGTTACAGGGCCCTGCTGGTACCAAAGGATGGTTCTAATATATTATCTCTGTTACAGGGCCCTGCTGGTACCAAAGGATGTTTATAATATATTATCTCTGTTACAGGGCCCTGCTGGTACCAAAGGATGTTTATAATATATTATCTCTGTTACAGGGCCCTGCTGGTACCAAAGGATGTTTATAATATATTATCTCTGTTACAGGGCTCTGCTGGTACCAAATGATGTTTATATTATATGATCTCTGTTACAGGGCCCTGCTGATACCAAAGGATGTTTATAATATATGATCTCTGTTACAGGGCCCTGCTGGTACCAAAGGATGTTTATAATATATTATCTCTGTTACAGGGCCCTGCTGGTACCAAAGGATGTTTATAATATATTATCTCTGTTACAGGGCCCTGCTGGTACCAAAGGATGTTTATAGTATATTATCTCTGTTACAGGGCCCTGCTGGTACCAAAGGATGTTTATAATATATTATCTCTGTTACAGGGCCCTGCTGGTACCAAAGGATGTTTATAATATATTATCTCTGTTACAGGGCCCTGCTGGTACCAAATGATGTTTATAATATATTATCTCTGTTACAGGGCCCTGCTGGTACCAAAGGATGTTTATAATATAGTATCTCTGTTACAGGGCCCTGCTTGTACCAAAGGATGTTTATAATATATTATCTCTGTTACAGGGCCCTGCTGGTACCAAAGGATGTTTATAATATATGATCTCTGTTACAGGGCCCTGCTGGTACCAAAGGATGTTTATAATATATGATCTCTGTTACAGGGCCCTGCTGGTACCAAAGGATGTTTATAATATATTATCTCTGTTACAGGGCCCTGCTGGTACCAAAGGATGTTTATAATATATTATCTCTGTTACAGGGCCCTGCTGGTACCAAATTATGTTTATAATATATTATCTCTGTTACAGGGCCCTGCTGGTACCAAAGGATGTTTATAATATATGATCTCTGTTACAGGGCCCTGCTGGTACCAAAGGATGTTTATAATATATTATCTCTGTTACAGGGCTCTGCTGGTACCAAAGGATGTTTATAATATATGATCTCTGTTACAGGGCTCTGCTGGTACCAAAGGATGTTTATAATATATTATCTCTGTTACAGGGCTCTGCTGGTACCAAAGGAGACAAGGGTGAACGGGTAAGTTCACTCTCAGACCAATGCTTCATTTCAGACACAGTTTATATTCAAGTGGAGTGTAGGAATACTTCCGTAGCTTCAACCCTCAAATCAGGCATAATTGCAGTTTATCAGCTCTGGGATTAAGAGGCTCTCTAACAGCCCTGTGTCTCAGATGAAACATCCATCCCAAATGGCACCCTATTCCCTATATAGTGCACTACTTTAGATCAGAAAACCTATGGGTCTTGGTCATAAGTAGTGCACTATATAGGGACTAGGTTGCTGTTTGGGATGCAGGTGTCTCTTCACAGCTCTCTGCCTTCCTCCCTCGGTTTATAGCTCCACAGTGTGTTTTCTAGGAGTTCATGTAAGACCTGCTAGAACAGTTACATGTGAATCAAACCCCAGACATTCAGGTACACTGTGTTTATTAAAACCTTTTAGGGGGATGTTGTGCTCATGTTAAATAGCCTTGGATCAAAACCTCTTTGCTTCGTGAGATTAAAGCTCTGTGTTATTTTCTGGTCAGTCTCTTGGATTGTTGGGAGACTTCAACACAAAAGGCCCCCAGCCTCAGAGTTAGAGGTGGAGTGGAGTTATTAAACGCCCACACACACACACGCACGCGCGCGCGCGCACACACACACACACGCACACACGCACACACGCACACACACACACAGACTAGTTCATTAAACATGCCCCCTGGGAGTGTTCTCTGTGTGTGTGTGTGTGTGTGTGTGTGTGCGAACGTGGAGCTGTGTCAATCCAGTGCTTTTTGCTTGTTTTGTAGGGAGACCTGCAGTCTCAAGCTACCGTCAGGGCCTTAGCACGCCAAGTGTGTGAGCAACTGATTCAGAGTGAGTTCTCAACCCAGCTTTTTTCTCTCTCTTTCTCTCTCTCTCTCTAGATATTTTTGTCCATACATACTGTTCTCTACAACAATCTCTCATCCGACTCACCCCCAAACCTCTCCATCCCCTCCCCTCCTCTCTTCCTCCCTCAGGTCACCTGTCTCGCTACAGCTCCATCCTGAACCAGATCCCCAGCCAGTCAGTGTCTGTGAGGACGGTACCGGGACCTCCAGGAGAGCCTGGTCGCAGGGGTCTGCCAGGGCCACAGGGAGAGGGGGGGCCCACAGGCAGACCAGGGTTCCCTGGGACCAACGGACAGGATGGACGACCGGGGGAGAGAGGTACAGTACAGTGTTTTTATACATCATTATAAACTGGGTGCATCGATCCCTGAATGCTGATTGACTGACAGACGTGATATATCAGACCATATACTGTACCACGGGTATGACAAAACATTTTTTTTTACTGCTCTAACTATGTTGGTAACCAGTTTATAATAGCAGTAAGGCACCTCGGGGGTTTGTGGTATATGGCCAATATACCACGGCTAAGGGCTGTGTCCAGGCGCTCCGCGTTGTGTCTTACATAAGATCAGCCCTTAGCCGTGGTATATTGGCCATATACTACACTTCCTCGTGCCTTATTGCTTCATTAGAAGCCATTGGATGGCCATAACAAACCAGTATATTACCTTGCTATTGATTCCCTGGCCTGAACCAGTTGGTAGAGGATGACACTTCCAACACCAGGGTTGTGAGTTTGATTCCCTGGCCTGAACCAGTTGGTAGAGGATGACACTTCCAACACCAGGGTTGTGAGTTTGATTCCCTGGCCTGAACCAGCTGGTAGAGGATGACACTTCCAACACCAGGGTTGTGAGATTGATATCCTGGCCTGAACCAGTTGGTAGAGGATGACACTTCCAACACCAGGGTTGTGAGATTGATATCCTGGCCTGAACCAGTTGGTAGAGGATGACACTTCCAACACCAGGGTTGTGAGATTGATATCCTGGCCTGAACCAGTTGGTAGAGGATGACACTTCCAACACCAGGGTTGTGAGATTGATATCCTGGCCTGAACCAGTTGGTAGAGGATGACACTTCCAACACCAGGGTTGTGAGTTTGATTCCCTGGCCTGAACCAGTTGGTAGAGGATGACACTTCCAACACCAGGGTTGTGAGATTGATATCCTGGCATGAACCAGTTGGTAGAGGATGACACTTCCAACGCCAGGGTTGTGAGTTTGATTCCCTGGCCTGAACCAGTTGGTAGAGGATGACACTTCCAACACCAGGGTTGTGAGTTTGATTCCCTGGCCTGAACCAGTTGGTAGAGGATGACACTTCCAACACCAGGGTTGTGAGTTTGATTCCCTGGCCTGAACCAGTTGGTAGAGGATGACACTTCCAACGCCAGGGTTGTGAGTTTGATTCCCTGGTCTGAACCAGTTGGTAGAGGATGACACTTCCAACACCAGGGTTGTGAGTTGGATTCCCATGGGGGACCAATACAAAATAAGTATGGACTCACTACTGTAAGTCACTCAGGAGAAGTGTGTCTGGTAAATGACAGAAATGTAAAACACATTTTTTAAAACTTTCCTAGTTGTCTTTTCATGAGCTATTGTGTCCCTGGTCTGTCACTCACACTGTTGATGGAAGAAACAAGTCCTGGGTTGGATTGATCCTCCCCTCCTGCCCAGACCAACAGATCCAGAAACATCCTCATAGCTAGAGATATGACTGACCAGACCATACAGATCCTCATAGAAACATCCTCATAGCTAGAGATATGACTGACCAGTCTGAAACATCCTCATAGCTAGAGATATGACTGACCAGTCTGAAACATCCTCATAGCTAGAGATATGACTGACCAGTCTGAAACATCCTCATAGCTAGAGATATGACTGACCAGTCTGAAACATCCTCATAGCTAGAGATATGACTGACCAGTCTGAAACATCCTCCTCATAGCTAGAGATATGACTGACCAGTCTGAAACATCCTCCTCATAGCTAGAGATATGACTGACCAGTCTGAAACATCCTCATAGCTAGAGATATGACTGACCAGTCTGAAACATCCTCATAGCTAGAGATATGACTGACCAGTCTGAAACATCCTCATAGCTAGAGATATGACTGATAGCTAGAGATATGACTGACCAGTCTGAAACATCCTCCTCATAGCTAGAGATATGACTGACCAGTCTGAAACATCCTCATAGCTAGAGATATGACTGACCAGTCTGAAACATCCTCATAGCTAGAGACATGACTGACCAGTCTGAAACATCCTCATAGCTAGCTAGATATATGACTGACCAGTCTGAAACACCATTAACAGGGTGTCAGCCTGGTGTTAAACAGCACCATTAACAGAGTGTCAGCCTGGTGTTAAACAGCACCATTAACAGAGTGCCAGCCTGGTGTTAAACAGCACCATTAACAGAGTGTCAGCCTGGTGTTAAACAGCACCATTAACAGAGTGTCAGCCTAGTGCTAAACAGCACCATTAACAGAGTGTCAGCCTGGTGTTAAACAGCACCATTAACAGAGTGTCAGTCTGGTGTTAAACAGCACCATTAACAGAGTGTCAGCCTGGTGTTAAACAGCACCATTAACAGAGTGTCAGCCTGGTGTTAAACAGCACCATTAACAGAGTGTCAGCCTGGTGTTAAACAGCACCATTAACAGAGTGTCAGCCTGGTGTTAAACAGCACCATTAACAGAGTGTCAGCCTGGTGCTAAACAGCACCATTAACAGAGTGTCAGCCTGGTGTTAAACAGCACCATTAACAGAGTGTCAGCCTGGTGCTAAACAGCACCATTAACAGAGTTTCAGCCTGGTGTTAAACAGCACCATTAACCACCACTCCTCTGACTCAGCTTGGCAGGACTTGCTAGAGCAGGAGTTTGGCTTGGTTCAGCTTGGCAGGGGATGGTACAGCAGGGAAACCAAGGCATACTAATGGACTAGGTTGGGCACATCCACCAGAGGAAAAAGAACTGGCTTATTGAGTAGTTAATGCAATGATAGTAGAGGAGGACAGTCTGACTAGATGAAGACCAGACATAGTAGAGGAGGACAGTCTGACTAGATGAAGATCAGACATAGTAGAGGAGGACAGTCTGACTAGATGAAGACCAGATATAGTAGAGGACAGTCTGACTAGATGAAGACCAGACATAGTAGAGGAGGATAGTCTGACTAGATGAAGACCGGACATAGTAGAGGAGGACATTCTGACTAGATGAAGACCAGACAGAGTAGAGGAGGACAGTCTGACTAGATGAAGACCAGACATAGTAGAGGACGACAGTCTGACTAGATGAAGACCAGACAGAGTAGAGGAGGACAGTCTGACTAGATGAAGACCAGATATAGTAGAGGACAGTCTGACTAGATGAAGACCAGACATAGTAGAGGAGGACAGTCTGACTAGATGAAGACCAGACATAGTAGAGGAGGACACTCTGACTAGATGAAGACCAGACATAGTAGAGGAGGACAGTCTGACTAGATGAAGACCAGACATAGTAGAGGAGGACAGTCTGACTAGATGAAGAACAGACATAGTAGAGGAGGACAGTGTGACTAGATGAAGACCAGACATAGTAGAGGACAGTCTGACTAGATGAAGACCAGACATAGTAGAGGACAGTCTGACTAGATGAAGAACAGGCATAGTAGAGGACAGTCTGACTAGATGAAGACCAGACATAGTAGAGGACAGTCTGACTAGATGAAGACCGACATAGTAGAGGACAGTCTGACTAGATGAAGACCAGACATAGTAGAGGACAGTCTGACTAGATGAAGACCAGACATAGTAGAGGAGGACAGTCTGACTAGATGAAGAACAGACATAGTAGAGGAGGACAGTGTGACTAGATGAAGACCAGACATAGTAGAGGACAGTCTGACTAGATGAAGAACAGTGTACTGGCTATCAGAGAGTAACTAGGAGAATGTGAGAAGTTGCATGAGGACATGGTGACTTTCTGTTAAGGTCAAGGTCATATGTACTGTGTGTGTCGTCTGTCCTCAGGTCTCCCAGGAGAGAAGGGGGAAAGGGGGAGTCAAGGTGTGGGGACACAGGGCCCCAGAGGTCCCCCAGGACCACCAGGTAAGGACCCTTACATCCTCTCATCACTCCTCTCTTCTCCTCCCATCACACTCCTCCCTCTCATCCTTCCATCTTACATAATCACAATCAGAGTGTATACTATATACCACATGTAGTGTGTAGAGACAGTTTATACTAATCCACATGTAGTATGTAGAGACATAGTTTATACTAATCCACATGTAGTGTGTAGAGACAGTTTATACTAATCCACATGTAGTATGTAGAGACAGTTTATACTAATCCACATGTAGTATGTAGAGACAGTTTATACTAATCCACATGTAGTGTGTAGAGACAGTTTATACTAATCCACATGTAGTATGTAGAGACAGTTTATACTAATCCACATGTAGTATGTAGAGACAGTTTATACTAATCCACATGTAGTATGTAGAGACAGTTTATACTAATCCACATGTAGTATGTAGAGACAGTTTATACTAATCCACATGTAGTATGTAGAGACAGTTTATACTAATCCACATGTAGTATGTAGAGACAGTTTATACTAATCCACATGTATGTAATATGTAATATGTAGACAGTTTATACTAATCTACATGTAGTATGTAGAGACAGTTTATACTAATCCACATGCAGTGTGTAGAGACAGTTTATACTAATCCACATGTAGTATGTAGAGACAGTTTATACTAATCCACATGTAGTATGTAGAGACAGTTTATACTAATCCATATGTAATATGTACACTGTGTACACTTACTTCTCCTTGTCATCCTCACATCACCCCCCTCACCTTCCATCTTACTTCTCCTCGTCATCCTCCCTTCATCCCCCCTCACCTTCCATCTTACTTCTCCTCGTTATCCTCCCTTCATCGCCCCTCACCTTCCATCTTACTTCTCCTCGTCATCCTCCCTTCACCCCCCCTCACCTTCCATCTTACTTCTCCTCGTCATCCTCCCTTCACCCTCCCTCACCTTCCATCTTACTTCTCCTCGTCATCCTCCCTTCACCCCCCCTCACCTTCCACCTTACTTCTCCTCGTCATCCTCCCTTCATCCCCCCATCTTCCATCTTACTTCTCCTCGTCATCCTCCCTTCATCCCCCCTCACCTTCCATCTTACTACTCCTCGTCATCCTCCCTTCATCCCCCCTCACCTTCCATTTTACTTCTCCTCGTCATCCTCCCTTCACCCCCCCCTCACCTTCCACCTTACTTCTCCTCGTCATCCTCCCTTCATCCCCCCACCTTCCATCTTACTTCTCCTCCTCATCCTCCCTTCATCCCCCCTCACCTTCCACCTTACTTCTCCTCGTCATCCTCCCTTCATCCCCCCCCACTCATCTTCCACCTTACTTCTCCTCCTCATCCTCCCTTCACCCCCACTCATCTTCCATCTTACTTCTCCTCCTCATCCTCCCTTCATCCCCCTTCACCTTCCACCTTACTTCTCCTCGTCATCCTCCCTTCACCCCCCACTCATCTTCCAGCTTACTTCTCCTCGTCATCCTCCCTTCATCCCCCCACCTTCCATCTTACTTCTCCTCGTCATCCTCCCTTCATCCCCCCTCACCTTCCATCTTACTACTCCTCGTCATCCTCCCTTCATCCCCCCTCACCTTCCATTTTACTTCTCCTTCTCATCCTCCCTTCATCCCCCCTCACCTTCCATCTTACTTCTCCTCCTCATCCTCCCTTCATCCCCCCTCACCTTCCACCTTACTTCTCCTCGTCATCCTCCCTTCATCCCCCCCACTCATCTTCCACCTTACTTCTCCTCCTCATCCTCCCTTCACCCCCACTCATCTTCCATCTTACTTCTCCTCCTCATCCTCCCTTCATCCCCCTTCACCTTCCACCTTACTTCTCCTCGTCATCCTCCCTTCACCCCCCACTCATCTTCCATCTTACTTATCCTCGTCATCCTCCCTTCACCCCCACTCATCTTCCATCTTACTTCTCCTCCTCATCCTCCCTTCATCCCCCTTCACCTTCCACCTTACTTCTCCTCGTCATCCTCCCTTCACCCCCCACTCATCTTCCATCTTACTTCTCCTTCTCATCCTCCCTTCATCCCCCTTCACCTTCCATCTTACTTCTCCTCGTCATCCTCCCTTCACCCCCCCCACTCATCTTCCATCTTACTTCTCCTCGTCATCCTCCCTTCACCCCCCCTCACCTTCCACCTTACTTCTCCTCGTCATCCTCCCTTCACCCCCCCACTCATCTTCCATCTTACTTCTCCTCGTCGTCCTCCCTTCACCCCCCCTCACCTTCCATCTTACTTCTCCTCCTCATCCTCCCTTCACCCCCCCTCACCTTCCATCTTACTTCTCCTCGTCATCCTCCCTTCATCCCCCTCACCTTCCACCTTACTTCTCATCGTCGTCCTCCCTTCACCCCCTCCACTCACCTTCCATCTTACTTCTCCTCGTCATCCTCCCTTCACCCCCCCACTTATCCTCCCTCCAGCATTTAGAAATCCCAGATAATACATGTGTGTATATGCATCCCATTCACTACCACCTTATACAGACAATGCATGCTGGAGGGGGGATTCACCCATTCACTACCACCTTATACAGACAATGCATGCTGGAGGGGGGATTCACCCATTCACTACCACCTTATACAGACAATGCATGCTGGAGGAAGGATTCACCCATTCACTACCACCTTATACAGACAATGCATGCTGGAGCGAGGATTCACCCATTCACTACCACCTTATACAGACAATGCATGCTGGAGGGAGGATTCACCCATTCACTACCACCTTATACAGACAATGCATGCTGGAGCGAGGATTCACCCATTCACTACCACCTTATACAGACAATGCATGCTGGAGGGAGGATTCACCCATTCACTACCACCTTATACAGACAATGCATGCTGGAGGGGGGATTCACCCATTCACTACCACCTTATACAGACAATGCATGCTGGAGCGAGGATTCACCCATTCACTACCACCTTATACAGACAATGCATGCTGGAGCGAGGATTCACCCATTCACTACCACCTTATACAGACAATGCATGATGGAGGAGGATTCCCCATTCACTACCACCTTATACAGACAATCCAACACTGTGATGAGAGTTGTTTCTAGGACTGGTTGGGTTTCGTGGGACACTATGATGAGAGGTGTTTCTAGGACAGGTTGGGTTTCATGGGACACTATGATGAGAGGTGTTTCTAGGACAGGTTGGGTTTCATGGGACACTATGATGAGAGGTGTTTCTAGGACAGGTTGGGTTTCATGGGACACTATGATGAGAGGTGTTTCTAGGACAGGTTGGGTTTCATGGGACACTATGATGAGAGGTGTTTCTAGGACAGGTTGGGTTTCATGGGACACTATGATGAGAGGTGTTTCTAGGACAGGTTGGGTTTCATGGGACACTATGATGAGAGGTGTTTCTAGGACAGGTTGGGTTTCATGGGACACTATGATGAGAGGTGTTTCTAGGACAGGTTGGGTTTCATGGGACACTATGATGAGAGGTGTTTCTAGGACAGGTTGGGTTTCATGGGACACTATGATGAGAGGTGTTTCTAGGACAGGTTGGGTTTCATGGGACACTATGATGAGAGGTGTTTCTAGGACTGGTTGGGTTTCATGGGACACTATGATGAGAGGTGTTTCTAGGACAGGTTGGGTTTCATGGGACACTATGATGAGAGGTGTTTCTAGGACAGGTTGGGTTTCATGGGACACTATGATGAGAGGTGTTTCTAGGACTGGTTGGGTTTCATGGGACACTATGATGAGAGGTGTTTCTAGGACTGGTTGGGTTTCATGGGACACTATGATGAGAGGTGTTTCTAGGACAGGTTGGGTTTCATGGGACACTATGATGAGAGGTGTTTCTAGGACTGGTTGGGTTTCATGGGACACTATGATGAGAGGTGTTTCTAGGACAGGTTGGGTTTCATGGGACACTATGATGAGAGGTGTTTCTAGGACAGGTTGGGTTTCATGGGACACTATGATGAGAGGTGTTTCTAGGACAGGTTGGGTTTCATGGGACACTATGATGAGAGGTGTTTCTAGGACAGGTTGGGTTTCATGGGACACTATGATGAGAGGTGTTTCTAGGACAGGTTGGGTTTCATGGGACACTATGATGAGAGGTGTTTCTAGGACAGGTTGGGTTTCATGGGACACTATGATGAGAGGTGTTTCTAGGACAGGTTGGGTTTCATGGGACACTATGATGAGAGGTGTTTCTAGGACTGGTTGGGTTTCATGGGACACTATGATGAGAGGTGTTTCTAGGACTGGTTGGGTTTCATGGGACACTATGATGAGAGGTGTTTCTAGGACAGGTTGGGTTTCATGGGACACTATGATGAGAGGTGTTTCTAGGACTGGTTGGGTTTCATGGGACACTATGATGAGAGGTGTTTCTAGGACAGGTTGGGTTTCATGGGACACTATGATGAGAGGTGTTTCTAGGACTGGTTGGGTTTCATGGGACACTATGATGAGAGGTGTTTCTAGGACAGGTTGGGTTTCATGGGACACTATGATGAGAGGTGTTTCTAGGACTGGTTGGGTTTCATGGGACACTATGATGAGAGGTGTTTCTAGGACTGGTTGGGTTTCATGGGACACTATGATGAGAGGTGTTTCTAGGACAGGTTGGGTTTCATGGGACACTATGATGAGAGGTGTTTCTAGGACTGGTTGGGTTTCATGGGACACTATGATGAGAGGTGTTTCTAGGACTGGTTGGGTTTCATGGGACACTATGATGAGAGGTGTTTCTAGGACTGGTTGGGTTTCATGGGACACTATGATGAGAGGTGTTTCTAGGCCAGGTTGGGTTTCATGGGACACTATGATGAGAGGTGTTTCTAGGCCAGGTTGGGTTTCATGGGACACTATGATGAGAGGTGTTTCTAGGACAGGTTGGGTTTCATGGGACACTATGATGAGAGGTGTTTCTAGGACTGGTTGGGTTTCATGGGACACTATGATGAGAGGTGTTTCTAGGACTGGTTGGGTTTCATGGGACACTATGATGAGAGGTGTTTCTAGGACTGGTTGGGTTTCATGGGACACTATGATGAGAGGTGTTTCTAGGACTGGTTGGGTTTCATGGGACACTATGATGAGAGGTGTTTCTAGGACAGGTTGGGTTTCATGGGACACTATGATGAGAGGTGTTTCTAGGACAGGTTGGGTTTCATGGGACACTATGATGAGAGGTGTTTCTAGGACTGGTTGGGTTTCATGGGACACTATGATGAGAGGTGTTTCTAGGCCAGGTTGGGTTTCATGGGACACTATGATGAGAGGTGTTTCTAGGACAGGTTGGGTTTCATGGGACACTATGATGAGAGGTGTTTCTAGGACAGGTTGGGTTTCATGGGACACTATGATGAGAGGTGTTTCTAGGACTGGTTGGGTTTCATGGGACACTATGATGAGAGGTGTTTCTAGGCCAGGTTGGGTTTCATGGGACACTATGATGAGAGGTGTTTCTAGGCCAGGTTGGGTTTCATGGGACACTATGATGAGAGGTGTTTCTAGGACAGGTTGGGTTTCATGGGACACTATGATGAGAGGTGTTTCTAGGACAGGTTGGGTTTCATGGGACACTATGATGAGAGGTGTTTCTAGGACAGGTTGGGTTTCATGGGACACTATGATGAGAGGTGTTTCTAGGACTGGTTGGGTTTCATGGGACACTATGATGAGAGGTGTTTCTAGGACAGGTTGGGTTTCATGGGACACTATGATGAGAGGTGTTTCTAGGACTGGTTGGGTTTCATGGGACACTATGATGAGAGGTGTTTCTAGGACTGGTTGGGTTTCATGGGACACTATGATGAGAGGTGTTTCTAGGACTGGTTGGGTTTCATGGGACACTATGATGAGAGGTGTTTCTAGGCCAGGTTGGGTTTCATGGGACACTATGATGAGAGGTGTTTCTAGGACTGGTTGGGTTTCATGGGACACTATGATGAGAGGTGTTTCTAGGCCAGGTTGGGTTTCATGGGACACTATGATGAGAGGTGTTTCTAGGACAGGTTGGGTTTCATGGGACACTATGATGAGAGGTGTTTCTAGGACAGGTTGGGTTTCATGGGACACTATGATGAGAGGTGTTTCTAGGACAGGTTGGGTTTCATGGGACACTATGATGAGAGGTGTTTCTAGGACTGGTTGGGTTTCATGGGACACTATGATGAGAGGTGTTTCTAGGACAGGTTGGGTTTCATGGGACACTATGATGAGAGGTGTTTCTAGGACTGGTTGGGTTTCATGGGACACTATGATGAGAGGTGTTTCTAGGACAGGTTGGGTTTCATGGGACACTATGATGAGAGGTGTTTCTAGGACTGGTTGGGTTTCATGGGACACTATGATGAGAGGTGTTTCTAGGACAGGTTGGGTTTCATGGGACACTATGATGAGAGGTGTTTCTAGGACTGGTTGGGTTTCATGGGACACTATGATGAGAGGTGTTTCTAGGACTGGTTGGGTTTCATGGGACACTATGATGAGAGGTGTTTCTAGGACAGGTTGGGTTTCATGGGACACTATGATGAGAGGTGTTTCTAGGACTGGTTGGGTTTCATGGGACACTATGATGAGAGGTGTTTCTAGGACTGGTTGGGTTTCATGGGACACTATGATGAGAGGTGTTTCTAGGACTGGTTGGGTTTCGTGGGACACTATGATGAGAGGTGTTTCTAGGCCAGGTTGGGTTTCATGGGACACTATGATGAGAGGTGTTTCTAGGCCAGGTTGGGTTTCATGGGACACTATGATGAGAGGTGTTTCTAGGACAGGTTGGGTTTCATGGGACACTATGATGAGAGGTGTTTCTAGGACTGGTTGGGTTTCATGGGACACTATGATGAGAGGTGTTTCTAGGACTGGTTGGGTTTCATGGGACACTATGATGAGAGGTGTTTCTAGGACTGGTTGGGTTTCATGGGACACTATGATGAGAGGTGTTTCTAGGACTGGTTGGGTTTCATGGGACACTATGATGAGAGGTGTTTCTAGGCCAGGTTGGGTTTCATGGGACACTATGATGAGAGGTGAGGAGGTGTTTCTAGGACTAGGTTGGGTTTCATGGGACACTATGATGAGAGGTGTTTCTAGGCCAGGTTGGGTTTCATGGGACACTATGATGAGAGGTGTTTCTAGGACAGGTTGGGTTTCATGGGACACTATGATGAGAGGTGTTTCTAGGACAGGTTGGGTTTCATGGGACACTATGATGAGAGGTGTTTCTAGGACAGGTTGGGTTTCATGGGACACTATGATGAGAGGTGTTTCTAGGACTGGTTGGGTTTCATGGGACACTATGATGAGAGGTGTTTCTAGGCCAGGTTGGGTTTCATGGGACACTATGATGAGAGGTGTTTCTAGGCCAGGTTGGGTTTCATGGGACACTATGATGAGAGGTGTTTCTAGGACAGGTTGGGTTTCATGGGACACTATGATGAGAGGTGTTTCTAGGACAGGTTGGGTTTCATGGGACACTATGATGAGAGGTGTTTCTAGGCCAGGTTGGGTTTCATGGGACACTATGATGAGAGGTGTTTCTAGGACAGGTTGGGTTTCATGGGACACTATGATGAGAGGTGTTTCTAGGACAGGTTGGGTTTCATGGGACACTATGATGAGAGGTGTTTCTAGGACTGGTTGGGTTTCATGGGACACTATGATGAGAGGTGTTTCTAGGACTGGTTGGGTTTCATGGGACACTATGATGAGAGGTGTTTCTAGGACAGGTTGGGTTTCATGGGACACTATGATGAGAGGTGTTTCTAGGACAGGTTGGGTTTCATGGGACACTATGATGAGAGGTGTTTCTTGGCCAGGTTGGGTTTCATGGGACACTATGATGAGAGGTGTTTCTAGGACTGGTTGGGTTTCATGGGACACTATGATGAGAGGTGTTTCTAGGACAGGTTGGGTTTCATGGGACACTATGATGAGAGGTGTTTCTAGGACTGGTTGGGTTTCATGGGACACTATGATGAGAGGTGTTTCTAGGACTGGTTGGGTTTCATGGGACACTATGATGAGAGGTGTTTCTAGGACAGGTTGGGTTTCATGGGACACTATGATGAGAGGTGTTTCTAGGACAGGTTGGGTTTCATGGGACACTATGATGAGAGGTGTTTCTTGGCCAGGTTGGGTTTCATGGGACACTATGATGAGAGGTGTTTCTAGGACTGGTTGGGTTTCATGGGACACTATGATGAGAGGTGTTTCTAGGACAGGTTGGGTTTCATGGGACACTATGATGAGAGGTGTTTCTAGGACTGGTTGGGTTTCATGGGACACTATGATGAGAGGTGTTTCTAGGACTGGTTGGGTTTCATGGGACACTATGATGAGAGGTGTTTCTAGGACTGGTTGGGTTTCATGGGACACTATGATGAGAGGTGTTTCTAGGACAGGTTGGGTTTCATGGGACACTATGATGAGAGGTGTTTCTAGGACTGGTTGGGTTTCATGGGACACTATGATGAGAGGTGTTTCTAGGACAGGTTGGGTTTCATGGGACACTATGATGAGAGGTGTTTCTAGGACTGGTTGGGTTTCATGGGACACTATGATGAGAGGTGTTTCTAGGACAGGTTGGGTTTCATGGGACACTATGATGAGAGGTGTTTCTAGGACTGGTTGGGTTTCATGGGACACTATGATGAGAGGTGTTTCTAGGACTGGTTGGGTTTCATGGGACACTATGATGAGAGGTGTTTCTAGGACAGGTTGGGTTTCATGGGACACTATGATGAGAGGTGTTTCTAGGACTGGTTGGGTTTCATGGGACACTATGATGAGAGGTGTTTCTAGGACTGGTTGGGTTTCATGGGACACTATGATGAGAGGTGTTTCTAGGACTGGTTGGGTTTCGTGGGACACTATGATGAGAGGTGTTACTAGGCCAGGTTGGGTTTCATGGGACACTATGATGAGAGGTGTTTCTAGGCCAGGTTGGGTTTCATGGGACACTATGATGAGAGGTGTTTCTAGGACAGGTTGGGTTTCATGGGACACTGTGATGAGAGGTGTTTCTAGGACTGGTTGGGTTTCATGGGACACTATGATGAGAGGTGTTTCTAGGACTGGTTGGGTTTCATGGGACACTATGATGAGAGGTGTTTCTAGGACTGGTTGGGTTTCATGGGACACTATGATGAGAGGTGTTTCTAGGACTGGTTGGGTTTCATGGGACACTATGATGAGAGGTGTTTCTAGGCCAGGTTGGGTTTCATGGGACACTATGATGAGAGGTGTTTCTAGGACAGGTTGGGTTTCATGGGACACTATGATGAGAGGTGTTTCTAGGACTGGTTGGGTTTCATGGGACACTATGATGAGAGGTGTTTCTAGGCCAGGTTGGGTTTCATGGGACACTATGATGAGAGGTGTTTCTAGGACAGGTTGGGTTTCATGGGACACTATGATGAGAGGTGTTTCTAGGACAGGTTGGGTTTCATGGGACACTATGATGAGAGGTGTTTCTAGGACTGGTTGGGTTTCATGGGACACTATGATGAGAGGTGTTTCTAGGACAGGTTGGGTTTCATGGGACACTATGATGAGAGGTGTTTCTAGGACTGGTTGGGTTTCATGGGACACTATGATGAGAGGTGTTTCTAGGACTGGTTGGGTTTCATGGGACACTATGATGAGAGGTGTTTCTAGGACTGGTTGGGTTTCATGGGACACTATGATGAGAGGTGTTTCTAGGACAGGTTGGGTTTCATGGGACACTATGATGAGAGGTGTTTCTAGGACTGGTTGGGTTTCATGGGACACTATGATGAGAGGTGTTTCTAGGACTGGTTGGGTTTCATGGGACACTATGATGAGAGGTGTTTCTAGGCCAGGTTGGGTTTCATGGGACACTATGATGAGAGGTGTTTCTAGGACAGGTTGGGTTTCATGGGACACTATGATGAGAGGTGTTTCTAGGCCAGGTTGGGTTTCATGGGACACTAACGGCGGACACACTTGAATAAAAACATGTCAATCAAAGGCCCCACTAGTTTGTTGATTGAAAAACTCTTGTGTATTCAGACCACACTGTGACTTGCAGTGAAATTCCTCTTACTAGGGATCTTCTGTAAAGAAAACAACGTTTGAAACGTTTTAATAACATCAGAAAAATCCTCATGTGTTTTTGGATTTAAAGTTGACCTGTCTTGGATTGCTGTCTATAATATTTTTTGGGGAGAAACAAACCCTTTGTATTGATTCTCCTTTGTACACTACCATTTTTTTTAAGCAGAAAACCAATACAGGACAATGCATCTGATTGTTGTTTAATCGATTCTCAACTCTGACAACTCTGACATTTATAAATGACAAAAAAAACTTTTCTGAAAGTTCACGATGAAACATCAGGAGACTGTGGTTCCTGGCATGGGTTTTACTACTGTCATGGAAATCAGGGAGGATATTTTTAGATCCAAAAGAACAGAACTCTGTAGATGAGGATTCCACTCATATCTCACTGAGCACCACAACGCCTCAGATTGTTGCCATGTCAGCAAACATTGGAATGTGTGTTCATGGATGGAACTGGGTCTGGGGCTGGGACTGGACTGCTGTAGTCAAACTAGACTGCTGTAGTCAAACTGGGCTTCTGTAGTCAAACTGGACTGGGACTGGACTGCTGTAGTCAAACTGGACTGGGACTGGACTGCTGTAGTTAAACTGGACTGGGACTGGACTGCTGTAGTCAAACTGGACTGGGACTGGACTGCTGTAGTCAAACTGTACTGGGACTGGGCTGATGTAGTCAAACTGGACTGGGACTGGACTGCTGTAGTCAAACTGGGCTGGGACTGGACTGCTGTAGTCAAACTGGACTGGGACTGGGCTGCTGTAGTCAAACTGGGCTTCTGTAGTCAAACTGGGC
Source organism: Oncorhynchus clarkii lewisi (assembly GCF_045791955.1). Classification (NCBI taxonomy): domain Eukaryota; kingdom Metazoa; phylum Chordata; class Actinopteri; order Salmoniformes; family Salmonidae; genus Oncorhynchus; species Oncorhynchus clarkii. The sequence goes on along the minus strand of NW_027257925.1, from coordinate 81,347 downwards.
TTCTGTAGTCAAACTGGACTGGGACTGGACTGCTGTAGTCAAACTAGACTGCTGTAGTCAAACTGGGCTTCTGTAGTCAAACTGGACTGGGACTGGACTGCTGTAGTCAAACTGGACTGGGACTGGACTGCTGTAGTTAAACTGGACTGGGACTGGACTGCTGTAGTCAAACTGTACTGGGACTGGGCTGATGTAGTCAAACTGGACTGGGACTGGACTGCTGTAGTCAAACTGGGCTGGGACTGGACTGCTGTAGTCAAACTGGACTGGGACTGGACTGCTGTAGTCAAACTGGACTGGGACTGGACTGTTGTAGTCAAACTGGACTGGGACTGGACTGCTGTAGTCAAACTGGACTGGGACTGGACTGCTGTAGTCAAACTGGACTGGGACTGGACTGCTGTAGTCAAACTGGACTGGGACTGGGCTGCTGTAGTCAAACTGGGCTTCTGTAGTCAAACTGGGCTTCTGTAGTCAAACTGGACTGGGACTGGACTGCTGTAGTCAAACTGGACTGGGACTGGACTGCTGTAGTCAAACTGGACTGGGACTGGACTGCTGTAGTCAAACTGGACTGGGACTGGACTGCTGTAGTCAAACTGTACTGGGACTGGACTGCTGTAGTCAAACTGGACTAGGACTGGACTGCTGTAGTCAAACTGTACTGGGACTGGACTGCTGCAGTCAAACTGGACTGGGACTGGGCTTCTGTAGTCAAACTGGGCTGGGACTGGACTGCTGTAGTCAAACTGGGCTGGGACTGGACTGCTGTAGTCAAACTGGGCTGGGACTGGACTGCTGTAGTCAAACTGGACTGGGACTGCTGTAGTCAAACTGGACTGGGACTGGACTGCTGTAGTCAAACTGGACTGGGACTGGACTGCTGTAGTCAAACTACACTGCTGTAGTCAAACTGGACTGGGACTGGACTGCTGTAGTCAAACTGGACTGGGACTGGACTGCTGTAGTCAAACTGGACTGGGACTGGACTGCTGTAGTCAAACTGGACTGCTGTAGTCAAACTGGGCTGCTGTAGTCAAACTGGACTGGGACTGGATTGCTGTAGTCAAACTGGACTGGGACTGGACTGCTGTAGTCAAACTGGACTGGGACTGGACTGTTGTAGTCAAACTGGACTGGGACTGGGCTGCTGTAGTCAAACTGTACTGGGACTGGACTGTTGTAGTCAAACTGGACTGGGACTGGACTGCTGTAGCCAAACTGGGCTGCTGTAGTCAAACTGGACTGGGACTGGACTGCTGTAGTCAAACTAGACTGCTGTAGTCAAACTGGGCTGCTGTAGTCAAACTGGACTGGGACTGGACTGCTGTAGTCAAACTGGACTGGGACTGGACTGCTGTAGTCAAACTGGGCTGCTGTAGTTAAACTGGACTGGGACTGGACTGCTGTAGTCAAACTGGACTGGGACTGGACTGCTGTAGTCAAACTGGACTGGGACAGGACTGCTGTAGTCAAACTGGGCTGCTGTAGTCACACTGGACTGGGACTGGACTGCTGTAGTCAAACTGAACTGGGACTGGACTGCTGTAGTCAAACTGGACTGGGACTGGACTGCTGTAGTCAAACTGGACTGGGACTGGATTGCTGTAGTCAAACTGGACTGGGACTGGACTGCTGTAGTCAAACTGAACTGGGCTGAAGGACAGGCTTCTGTAGTCAAACTGGACTGGGACTGGACTACTGTAGTCAAACTGGACTGGGACTGGACTGCTGTAGTCAAACTGGACTGGGACTGGACTGCTGTAGTCAAACTGGACTGGGACTGGACTACTGTAGTCAAACTGGACTGGGACTGGACTGCTGTAGTCAAACTGAACTGCTGTAGTCAAACTGGACTGGGCTGAAGGACAGGCTTCTGTAGTCAAACTGGACTGGGACTGGACTGCTGTAGTCAAACTGGACTGGGACTGGACTGCTGTAGTCAAACTAGACTGCTGTAGTCAAACTGGACTGGGACTGGACTGCTGTAGTCAAACTGGACTGAGACTGGACTCCTGTAGTCAAACTGGACTGACAAACTGGACTGGGACTGGACTGCTGTAGTCAAACTAGACTGCTGTAGTCAAACTGGGCTGGGACTGGACTGGGAAACTGGACTGGGCTGCTGTAGTCAAACTGTACTGGGACTGGACTGCTGTAGTCAAACTGGGCTGGGACTGGACTGCTGCAGTCAAACTGGGCTGCTGTAGTCAAACTGGGCTGGGACTGGACTGCTGTAGTCAAACTGTACTGGGACTGGACTGCTGTAGTCAAACTGGGCTGGGACTGGACTGCTGCAGTCAAACTGGGCTGCTGTAGTCAAACTGGGCTGGGACTGGACTGCTGTAGTCAAACTGGGCTGCTGTAGTCAAACTGGACTGGGACTGGACTGCTGTAGTCAAACTGTACTGGGACTGGACTGCTGTAGTCAAACTGGACTGGGACTGGACTGCTGTAGTCAAACTGGGTTGGGACTGGGCTGCTGTAGTCAAACTGTACTGGGACTGGACTGCTGTAGTCAAACTGGGCTGGGACTGGACTGCTGCAGTCAAACTGGGCTGCTGTAGTCAAACTGGGCTGGGACTGGACTGCTGTAGTCAAACTGTACTGGGACTGGACTGCTGTAGTCAAACTGGGCTGGGACTGGACTGCTGCAGTCAAACTGGGCTGCTGTAGTCAAACTGGACTGGGACTGGACTGCTGTAGTCAAACTGGACTTGGCTGAAGGACAGGCTTCTGTAGTGGAAACTTCAACAGAAGTAGGATAATAACTGTCTGATCTGGGTTCAGGGCATTATTCTGAGGGAACCCACACATATATATACACACTGCCTGCAGTCTGGCCACTCAACAACACACTGACTATTTTACATCCTACTTCGTCATTGCAGAAGTAACAAGGGGGACGATTCATAAAACATAGTTTTCATTATTTTATCTCTACAGTTTACAACATGGTCGGCCGTAGCAACAGACTGGTTTTTGGTGTGTAATTTGTCCCCTTGTAGGTCCTGTTACTAACTGTGTATCTTGCCTCCACAGGTCTTCTAGGAGAGGGGCGTACAGGCAGCCAAGGCCCCGCCGGTAGACCAGGCAACCAAGGTACCCCAGGGCGACCAGGCACCCCTGGATCCACGGGCCCTGCTGGTGCTGCTGGCTACTGCGATCAGAACTCCTGTTTGGGCTACAACGTTGGAGGTAACCACCACCAGAACACATAGATATCCCTATCTATAAGTTCTGGATACTGTAGGACTGAGATTACTAGGAGGAACTGGGTTTTATGCCACAGTAAATCTGATGGATACTGTGTACGGTTATGCACTGAGTATACAAAACATTAAGATCACCTTCCTAATATTGATTTTGCCCTCAGAACAGCCTCAATTCATCAGAGAATGGACTCTACAAGGTGTCGAAAGCGTTCCACAGGGATGCTGGCCCATGTTAACTCCAATGTTTCCCACAGTTGTGTCAAGTTACCCCGTTCAAAGACACTTAAATGTCTTTCCCATTCACCCTCTGAATGACACACACACACACAGTCCTTGTCTCAAGGTTTAAAAATCCTTCTTTAACCCGTCTCCTCCTCTTCATCTACACTGATTGAAGTGGATTTAACAAAGTGACATCAATAAGGGATCATATCTTTCACCTGGATTCACCTGGTCAGTCTATGTTATGGAAAGAGCAGGTGTTCTTAATGTTTTGCACACTCAGTGTATATTATTCCTGAATTCAATCAAAACAGAAATGTAGAAAGAGAGAGTAACAGTAAGTGCTGTGTGTGTCAGATCTAAAGTCTTCTCTTCATGGGCCGTTGCAGGAGAGTCCTGTCCTTCCAGTCAGCTGATGTTTTGACCCAGTATTTTGAAGGGGCCCAGTGGTTAGTTAGTGTTATTTTCATTAGATGAAATGAAAGACAGTTGACGATGTTTATTGCAGATCATTTCAGGACATAAACAACTCCAGTGTCTGGCTCCGCCCCTGACTTTACAACCAGTAAAAGTTCAAGTATTTTCCTCAGTGACTGACTTACTGGCGACTGGTAAATCGTACAGAGATTGACATTGTAATTGTCCCTCTAAATTTCGTAAAGTATTTTAGAGCTATTGAAATGTTATGCCGTATGTTCTCGTGAGGCGTTTTATACACACTATAAATGTTTAATATGAGTGACCGTGTCCTTAGTTTATTTTATTTAACTAGGCAAGTCAGTTAAGAACACATTCTTATTTAAAATGACGGCCTACCCCCCTTTGCCAAACGCGCCCTATGGGACTCCTAAATCACACCCAGATGTGATACAGCCTGGATTCGAACCAGGGACTGTAGTGACGCCTCTTGCACTGAGATGCAGGGCCTTAGACCACTTGAGAGCCCCCTTAGTGGGCCTGCTTTCTTTTGACTGGTTATTACTTCACTGCTAACCTGAAAGGATATTAACACTAAGACCATTATGCTATAGCTGTTTGGATTGAATTCAGGCAGGGTATTATTGGACATGGAACAATTGGTTCATTCCCACAGATGTGGTTAAACATGTGGTTGAATCACTTTAAGATGGGAGTGCCTCTCACAGCGATGTGTGGTGCACATTTGACCTAGAATGCTTCACCACAACTTGTGCATGTCTGAGTTACTACACTGTAAGTATACTGGATGTACAACCATGTATCCTGTTTGACTCTCATTTCACTGTTCTACATCTTTATGACATTTTCTTACATTAAGAAAGAGAAATAAAGATGACAGCACTATGTTGTGCCTGTCTGCTTTCAGAGCTCTGATGAGCAGCTGCCATAACACAGCAGTCTGAGTCAGAGATACTGACTAGCACAACCACTAGTGGGTCCATGTGGTTTTTGGAATGGTAGCATGTTGGTGTTATGTGGTCTGGTATCTGTACTGACGTAAGGTGTTTCTCTGTGTCTCTGTCTGTCTCCTCTGTTCTGGTTCTAACTCAAGGAGGACAGGAACAGGAATATGAGAATGACTACTGAGCAACATTCTCTTAGTTCCAGACACCCTCTCCTCTCCTCTCCTACCTCCCTCCCACTCCTACCTCCCTTCCTCTCCTACCTCCCTCTCCTCTCCCCTCCCCTCATAGTCCATCAGCCACCCTCTCCTCTCCGATGAGTCCATCAGCCACCCTCTCCTCTCCCCTCCCATCATAAAGAGACCATCAGACACCCTCTCCTACCTCCCTCCCTTCTGCCGCACAAAAATAGACCATCAGACACCGTCTCCTCCCTCCCCTCCTCCCTCCCTTCTTCCTCATAAAAAGAATCCATCAGCCACCCTCTCCTCTCCCCTCATAAAGACTCTCTCCTCTCCTCTCCCCTCATAGACCATCAGCCACTCTCTCATCTCCTCTCCCCTCATAGAGACCATCAGCCACCCTCTCCCCTCCCCAAATAAAGAGACCATCAGCCACCCTCTCCCCTCCCCACATAAAGAGACCATCAGCCACCCTCTCCTCTCCTCTCCCCTCATAAAGAGACCATCAGCCACCCTCTCCCCTCCCCACATAAAGAGACCATCAGCCACCCTCTCCTCTACCCACATAAAGAGACCCTCAGCCACCCTCTCCTCTACCCACATAAAGAGACCATCAGCCACCCTCTCCTCTCCCCTCATAGAGACCATCAGCCACCCTCTCCCCTCCCCACATAAAGAGACCATCAGCCACCCTCTCCTCTCCTCTCCCCTCATAAAGAGACCATCAGCCACCCTCTCCCCTCCCCACATAAAGAGACCATCAGCCACCCTCTCCTCTACCCACATGAAGAGACCATCAGCCACCCTCTCCTCTACCCACATAGAGACCCTCAGCCACCCTCTCCTCTCCCCACAGAGAGACCCTCAGCCACCCTCTCCCCTCCCCACAGAAAGAGACCCTCGCCACCCTCTCCTCTCCCCACATAAAGAGACCATCAGCCACCCTCTCCTCTCCCCTCATAAAGAGACCCTCAGCCACCCTCTCCCCTCCCCACAGAAAGAGACCCTCGCCACCCTCTCCTCTCCCCACATAAAGAGACCATCAGCCACCCTCTCCTCTCCCCACAGAAAGAGACCATCAGCCACCCTCTCCTCTCAACACAGAAAGAGACCCTCAGCCACCCTCTCCCCTCCCCTCATAGAGACCCTCAGCCACCCTCTCTGTGCCGCTCTCCCATCTTTTCTTCCCCACATAGAGACTATCACTTCCCTCCTCCCTTCACCCCTCACTACCTCCTGAGATCACCACCGCCGTGTTCAAACAATCGCTTCAGTCTCCATCTATCTCTGCCTGTCATCAGACATCGCTTCAGTCTCCATCTATCTCTGCCTGTCATCAGACATTGCTTCAGTCTCCATCTATCTCTGCCCGTCATCAGACATCGCTTCAGTCTCCATCTATCTCTGCCCGTCATCAGACATCGCTTCAGTCTCCATCTATCTCTGCCTGTCATCAGACATAGCTTCAGTCTCCATCTATCTCTGCCTGTCATCAGACATCGCTTCAGTCTCCATCTATCTCTGCCTGTCATCAGACATCGCTTCAGTCTCCATCTATCTCTGCCTGTCATCAGACATCGCTTCAGTCTCCATCTATCTCTGCCCGTCATCAGACATCGCTTCAGTCTCCATCTATCTCTGCCCGTCATCAGACATCGCTTCAGTCTCCATCTATCTCTGCCTGTCATCAGACATCGCTTCAGTCTCCATCTATCTCTGCCTGTCATCAGACATCGCTTCAGTCTCCATCTATCTCTGCCTGTCATCAGACATTGCTTCAGTCTCCATCTATCTCTGCCCGTCATCAGACATTGCTTCAGTCTCCATCTATCTCTGCCTGTCATCAGACATTGCTTCAGTCTCCATCTATCTCTGCCTGTCATCAGACATTGCTTCAGTCTCCATCTATCTCTGCCTGTCATCAGACATCGCTTCAGTCTCCATCTATCTCTGCCTGTCATCAGACATTGTTTCAGTCTCCATCTATCTCTGCCTGTCATCAGACATTGCTTCAGTCTCCATCTATCTCTGCCTGTCATCAGACATCGCTTCAGTCTCCATCTATCTCTGCCTGTCATCAGACATTGCTTCAGTCTCCATCTATCTCTGCCCGTCATCAGACATTGTGTGTTGATCTTGCTAACCTCGCTTCACATCACCCCGCTTGGAAAACAACCCATCTGGATTTTTATAAAAGACATGAATCAGAAGATATTGTTTCCTAGACAATGCTTTTCTCCAGCCGGCCACCAGCCGCCATCTTCCTTCCTCCCTGTGTATATCTTCTCTCTCCTGATCAAGGTATCCTTGTGAATGACAAATACTAATCAGACTCCCACTTACTCCCACTGGTGTGGCTCACCCTCTCTCTTATACAGGCACGGCTACACACTGTGTTCTTATTTCTCACTGCAGTAATATTGTGCCTGTGGCTCTCTGTCTGCTTTCTCCTGTACGTCATTCTGCTAACCCAGATGCTACCCCGGGCAACAAGCTAACAACCCCGGGCAACAAGCTAACAACCCCAGACAACAAGCTAACTTAGCGGTGGTGGTTTAGAAAGAGGTTGCTAGTGATGACACCCCATTGATCCAGATGTTCCCCACCATAGTACAACAACTCCCCCACACCAACTACCAAAACTATCACCCCACTGGCCGTTATGACCCCCGTGGAAATTACAACAACGATGATGAAGACGACGAGGAAGATGAGGAGGAAGAAGACCCATTCGCTGGGTATAGAGGCTACCCACCTCAGTACTACCAGCCCAGTTACCCTCACCCCCCTGCACGCCCTGCACCCCAATCCCACTCCCAGGACACTGAGCTAAGGTCCCCAGGGATAATGATGAGCCGTTTCTCCAGAGACGTGGTCACACAGAGAAGAGCCACCGCTAATACAGCCCAGACAGGACAGACAGACCAGACTGGACAGAGGAGCGATGCTGCAGCAGATACTGAAGGAGAGGTGGAGGTGATTGGAGAAGTCCAGACAGGACAGACTGGACAGACAGACCAGACTGGACAGACAGGACAGACAGACCAGACTGGACAGAGGAGCGATGTTGCAGCAGATACTGAAGGAGAGGTGGAGGTGATTGGAGAAGTCCAGACAGGACAGACTGGACAGAGGAGCGATGTTGCAGCAGATACTGAAGGAGAGGTGGAGGTGATTGGAGAAGTCCAGACTGGACAGACAGTCCAACCACCTCTCTATGTCCCTGTGGGTTGATGAAGATGTCAAAAATATGTTCGGTATGCGTCAGTTGCCCCCGTGTCGCTAGCCAGGGTCTCCTGTATGCTATTCCTGTATGAGAGCGCTGTCAGATTAGGATATACCTAAAAAAGTGCCTGATTTCTGTAAATGCTGGTGTGTGGGATGTAGGGGGACTGAGGAAGACAAGCTATCCCCAGTGACGTACATTAAAATCACTTACCTTTCTAGTGAAGTTGCATGCAGCCTTTCAGCCAGCGCATCGAGGATGACTGGACTGTGTCTTTTGGGTTGATGTGACATAAAGTCAAACGTCTTTTTGTAATTTGAGATTATGAACGGGTGACATTTGAACAGTCTGTCAGCTCTTTATAACCATGTGTCATTTACATTACAGTGCTTCCATGTTGACTTGACCCTCAATCTTTAAGTTGTCAAGCCAGTTCTCACAATGATTCTTCAGTATTTGTGTACAGTGTCCTCTCTTCTTGATTTAATATGATACATTGTGACCTCTGTTGAAGCAGCCCCCCCCCCCCCCCCCCCCACTGTTATTGTACGATGAGGAATTTGTTTTTTTTTAAGTATGCCTAAACATTAAGGAACCAAACTTTAACCACTGTCCTATCAAAGAAAACTACAGCTATTGTAAGACTCTCAAGCGTTCTTGTCCAATCGTCCTGTTATCACATTGTTGATTGACATGGTCTTGTCCAATCGTACTGTTATCACATTGTTGATTGACATGGACTTGGACTTGGTCTTGTCCAATCGTACTGTTATCACATTGTTGATTGACTTGGTCTTGTCCAATCGTACTGTTATCACATTGTTGATTGACTTGGTCTTGTCCAATCGTACTGTTATCACATTGTTAATTGAAATGGACTTGGACTTGGTCTTGTCCGACTGGGTGTTAGTTTCGCTTACTCTCGTCACAGGCAACGACAGAGGTGGTGCTGGAATGACTTGTGATGAGCGCCACAAATCTGAAGTTTAATGTTTTCCTTATTGCCTTTCCCAATTTGTTGTTGTTGTTATTATGATGATTATGCAACGAGGTGCCCGTCCACTGTGAGGAGAGTGTTGAATATAGTTAGGCCTGTGGTCTAATTTGTGTTTTTGGACAGAAATGGAATTCCGAATGTAGAACTAACAGGTACCAGTGACATGTCTCATCAGACCAGACCACCAAACCTTTGAAACTGATTTAGGAAGTTATTTATTTATACTTTATTATTTGTTTTATAACCAATAAAACTGTAATTCAACAGTGTTCTATAGCTCGGTGTTTGATTAGTAGGGCCTGTTTGACATGTGACTCACTGTCCACCATGGGTAGGGCCTGTGAGAACTAGGTATAAGTTCTGTTGTCTGATTGACATGTGACTCACTGTCCACCACGGGTAGGGCCTGTGACAACTAGGTATAAGTCAGTGGCGGTTGGTGCCGTTGAAGATGAGGGAGGACCATTTATTTTCTCATGAGCACAGCCTTATTTCTATTACAGCATATTGGATGACTGTCATTCATATTCCATTCACCCAGCTCAATATAACAGTGACAGGTTTAGGCCCCTACATGATACTCTAATTGTTCCTATACCCATCATGATGTTGATACAACCTAGACTATGAATTAAAGATTACAACGTAGGTGCACACAGGTTGAGAGAAAGTGTTTGGACGGACAGTGACACGTTCAATACTGCCTTGAACACTCTTGCCTGCATCTAGCTGATCTAGAGTGTAGTCATTAGTCCAACAGTTGCAAAGAAGAGTTTTTATTGGACAAATTCAGGTATGTTTATCCCCGTTTCGTTCCGTTTAAGAAACGTTTTTCCCAACAGAAATCGCTGGAAATGAATACACCGCTGTTCACATGTAAACACAGGTCACATTCGTAGCAGCCACGTTGTATTCTCTCAAAACTCTGCTCTCTCCTCCTCTCACCTTTTCCCTTCGTTTGGACTTGCAATGCACAACACATCAACTGTATATGACCAGGCAAAAAAAAAAACTTTCCAAGCCAAACCATGTCATAACTGCTACACACAGCCTACATCGTTGCCACGGTATTAGCCAAAGTACCGTCCTAGTAAAACAAAGCCAATAGAACTAATTAGTAACGCGTTAGTAAACCTGCTACAATCATGCAGTAACTTTACAGTCAGTTAGCAGTTACACCGGCGGGACCCATTGGCGATACATTTGTAAAACCAAAAGTTTACTTTGACTTGGAAGAGTTCCAGTGTTGTGTTGGATAACCATAGCCAGCTAGCTAACATAGCATCCCTCTCTGTTGGATAACCATAGCCAGCTAGCTAACATAGCATCCCTCTCTGTTGGATAGTCATAGCCAGCTAGCTAACATAGCATCCCTCTCTGTTGGATAACCATAGCCAGCTAGCTAACATAGCATCCCTCTGTGTTGGATAACCATAGCCAGCTAGCTAACATAGCATCCCTCTCTGTTGGATAACCATAGCCAGCTAGCTAACATAGCATCACTCTCTGTTGGATAGTCATAGCCAGCTAGCTAACATAGCATCCCTCTCTGTTGGATAGTCATAGCCAGCTAGCTAACATAGCATCCCTCTGTTTGAGTAGGCTAAACTAGCTAGCTGCATTTGCTAGCTAAGTAAGTGAAACTGAAAAACACTCGCTCTCTTGCTTCTCCTTCATTTTGGAAGAAATTAATTTGTTCAACACTGTTCAACTATTGTCTTTCTCTCTCTTTGAGTCAACTACTCGTCATATTTTATGCAGTGCTAACTATCTGTAGCTTATAGTTTCAGAACTAGATTTATTCTCTGATCCTTTGATTGGGTGGACAACATGTCAGTTCTTCCTGCAAGAGCTCTGATAGGTTGGAGGACGTCCTCTGAAAGTTGTCATAATTGCTGTGTAAGTGTATGGAAGGGGGGTGAGAACTATGAGCCTCCTAGGTTTTGTATTGAAGTCAATGTACCCAGAGGAGGACGGAAGCTAGCTGTCCTCCGGCTACAGAGTGCTGCTGAGACTACTGTAGACCTTCATTGCAAAACAATGTGTTTTAATCAATTATTTTGTGACGTGAATATATTTAGCATAGTTTAATCTAAAAAGGATAACTTTAAAAAAAAAAGGTTTTACAATTGTCATTTTTATGAAATTCACTGAGGACGGTCCTCCTCTGATATAGGTTCAGTTGCCTCACTGCCTTCTACAAACAATATGTTTCTTCTTTCAAAAGAACAGCAGGCCTCCCATCAACTGCTTCTCTAGAGAATGAGACATTTTCCCTGTCACAGCCAAAATGGGGTTGTCTTTGACAGGTAAATCTGGCTTCATTTGAACAGGACCACTTGAGTCCAGTTGATTCTTCAAGTCCAGTCAACGCAGTGTGTCAGACAGTGCTGCCGTCTGTGGTAAACACCAGTGAAGCCAAACTAGAAAACGTTGCCGACTACCCAGTCTAAAAAAAAAAGAGCCCAACAACTATAGTATCACGCTTACTGTTGAGGTACATTTCCACAATGGTTTCCTGAGGGGCCACCAGACATCAAAAGGCTATGCTGGCATTATAAAAAAGGTCTCAGAGGCATCTGAAATCAATTAAGGTCGAAGTGTGGTCGAATTAGAGGAGAGATCAGACTTCAGAAGAGACTGCAGAAATGGTCTGTGGCTGGTAGGCAAAGAATCTCCACTTTAATATTCTCTCAAATATAACAGAACTAAAAGGCAGCTGACCGCAGCCGATGCTCGAGTCCCAACTGGCACCTTAATCCCTGTATAGTGCACTACTTTTGATCAGAGCCCTGGTCTAAAGTAGTGCACTAAACAGGGAATAGGGGACCGTTTGGGACTCATTCAATTAATCTCTCACTGCAGCTGAGGTTGAATGAAACACACGAAAGTCTATTTTTTTTAACTCATCAAACTTTCACCACAGAAAGAATGAAATATACATCATGATTTATTCTCACGGAAAAAAAGAAAAACAAAACGGTTGACAAGAGAACTAGTTTTATTTTTGTACATTATTTGGGACGACAGAAAAAGGTTTGTGGTGTGTACAGTAAATGTCACCAGGATGTAAATGCCAGTACAAGTAACAGGACAGAAGAAGAAGAAGGCGCCTAGCAACAGCCTTCTGATGGATCACTTCATCCTGTAGTCTTCAGGTCTGCAGATAGAACAACACGGACATTACAACTCAGTCATGTAGAACAGCAACATAAATGTCATCTCAATAAGAATAACCTGTAGAAGGTTGAATGAAATATCACCGTGGTAACTATCATGTAAACAATATGGTCTTGAAACAGAAGACAGTTATTACTAAGTAAAGTAGCTCTACTATTCACAACAAACAACTTCATATTGTATTACATTAGTATGTGTTGACGGTATTAGATTGAGACCATGTCCAGAGTGCTTGGTGAGTGTTGATGTGATGTCAGTCAGTGAATATCAACTAGGTCTTTAATAAAAAGGGCCAGGATTGGTTTGACCTTGAACATCACCAGAGGTCAATTACATCGCTGGAATTCCAGGCCTGAATGGGCTCACTGATTGGTTCTTAAGATTAGATCAGTAAACAGAGAAACACATCATTTATCACAATACACTGTCCTGACAGGACTATATACTGATGACTGCTAGGGCTGACACTGTCCTGACAGGACTATATACTGATGACTGCTAGGGCGGACACTGTCCTGACAGGACTATATACTGATGACTGCTAGGGCGGACACTGTCCTGACAGGACTATATACTGATGACTGCTAGAGTTGACAGTACTATATACTGATGACTGCTAGGGCTGACAGTGTCCTGACAGGGCTATATACTGATGACTGCTAGGGTGGACAGTGTCCTGACAGGACTATATACTGATGACTGCTAGGGTGGACAGTGTCCTGACAGGGCTATATTCTGATGACTGCTAGGGTGGACAGTGTCCTGACAGGACTATATACTGATGACTGCTAGGGCTGACAGTGTCCTGACAGTACTATATACTGATGACTGCTAGGGCTGACAGTGTCCTGACAGGGCTATATTCTGATGACTGCTAGGGTGGACAGTGTCCTGACAGGACTATATACTGATGACTGCTAGGGCGGACACGATTATATACTGATGACTGCTAGGGCGGACAGTGTCCTGACAGGACTATATACTGATGACTGCTAGGGCGGACACTGTCCTGACAGGACTATATACTGATGACTGCTAGGGCTGACAGGACTATATACTGATGACTGCTAGGGCGGACAGGACTATATACTGATGACTGCTAGGGTGGACACTGTCCTGACAGGACTATATACTGATGACTGCTAGGGCTGACACTGTCCTGACAGGACTATATACTGATGACTGCTAGGGCGGACACTGTCCTGACAGGACTATATACTGATGACTGCTAGGGCTGACAGTACTATATACTGATGACTGCTAGGGCTGACACTGTCCTGACAGGACTATATACTGATGACTGCTAGGGTGGACACTGTCCCGACAGGACTATATACTGATGACTGCTAGGGTGGACAGGACTATACACTGATGACTGCTAGGGCTGACACTGTCCTGACAGGACTATATACTGATGACTGCTAGGGTGGACACTGTCCTGACAGGACTATATACTGATGACTGCTAGGGCTGACAAGACTATATACTGATGACTGCTAGGGCTGACAGTGTCCTGACAAGACTATATACTGATGACTGCTAGGGCGGACAGTGTCCTGACAGGGCTATATTCTGATGACTGCTAGGGCGGACACTGTCCTGACAGGACTATATACTGATGACTGCTAGGGCTGACAAGACTATATACTGATGACTGCTAGGGCTGACAGTGTCCTGACAAGACTATATACTGATGACTGCTAGGGCGGACACTGTCCTGACAGGACTATATACTGATGACTGCTAGGGCGGACACTGTCCTGACAGGACTATATACTGATGACTGCTAGGGCGGACACTGTCCTGACAGGACTATATACTGACGACTGCTAGGGCGGACACTGTCCTGACAGGACTATATACTGATGACTGCTAGGGCTGACAAGACTATATACTGATGACTGCTAGGGCTGACAGTGTCCTGACAAGACTATATACTGATGACTGCTAGGGCGGACAGTGTCCTGACAGGGCTATATTCTGATGACTGCTAGGGCGGACACTGTCCTGACAGGACTATATACTGATGACTGCTAGGGCTGACAAGACTATATACTGATGACTGCTAGGGCTGACAGTGTCCTGACAAGACTATATACTGATGACTGCTAGGGCGGACACTGTCCTGACAGGACTATATACTGATGACTGCTAGGGCGGACACTGTCCTGACAGGACTATATACTGATGACTGCTAGGGCGGACACTGTCCTGACAGGACTATATACTGATGACTGCTAGGGCGGACACTGTCCTGACAGGACTATATACTGATGACTGCTAGGGTGGACATGACTATATACTGATGACTGCTAGGGCTGACAGTGTCCTGACAGGACTATATACTGATGACTGCTAGGGCGGACACTGTCCTGACAGGACTATATACTGATGACTGCTAGGGTGGACATGACTATATACTGATGACTGCTAGGGCTGACACGACTATATACTGATGACTGCTAGGGTGGACACTGTCCTGACGGGGCTATATTCTGATGACTGCTAGGGCTGACAGTGTCCTGACAGGGCTATATTCTGATGACTGCTAGGGTGAGATACACTGATGAGCAGAGTACTATGGGAAATGTAGTTTACAAAGTGGAGTTGTTGCCTGAAACAGATTCCCTATTCTTTCTCAGACTCCCGTCTGTATAGACAGGTTGACAGATAAAAATCACTGTTTTGTTTCCAAGTCTAGATCATTAAAATGTGTTCTATCATCAATTACATTTAGGGTTTTTATTGTCCCCTTGACGTTTTCTTTCTGAACGTGGAGTGTTCCTTGAACACGGTGTTACTGTAAAGATTTAAACTTGGAGCCTACTCCTTATTTTAAAATGGAAACCCCCTGAGGTGATGTTTCACCCACCAGACATCACACTATTCATCTCAACGTTTTCATTTGAAAGAAAAGGACCGTCTCTGCTCAAGTCTTTGAGAAAATAAAAAACATCTTTAAAAAAAGGATTGTTAACAAGTTTCATAAAGTCTCCTCCTTTAAGTTGGTCTTCGTATTAAAAACAGCACTTCTCAGCAGCAGTAAAAAACCCTAATAGAATACAGCTTTAGGACACATGTTCTGCTCTTACCTTGAATGACACGTTCCAAAATGGCACCCGGTTCCCTTTATAAAAGGGCCCAGGTCAAAAGTAGGGCACTACATAGGGAAAAGGGTGCCCTTTTGGGACACAGACTTTGTGTAATGTCATGAGAAAGGTAGGATTGGGACAATTAACTTGAGATTGATGATATTCGCACGCAAAGTGAGGGGAATTAAATAAAAGGCTACATTTCCTCACTGGATGGAAAAACGTGAGGGTCGTGACAAATGTCAATTTAATCTTCTTTTGGAAAATATTGCTCGCTAAACCAAAAAAAAGGAAATTCCATGAATGTAATTAATTTGAGTGAGCTGGGTTAGCTACAGGGTTAGTGTTGATTGAAATGTAGGCTACCTTATAAGTGTGATACATATGTCTAGACAGGCTTTTCACGTTGAAATGGAGGAGTAGATCATATACATTCCAGACGGAAAGGCAATCAACTGGGAAAACACGGTGTATCCTTTCTATAGCTAGTGACTGTACGTCTGGGGCTCCTCCTTTCCTCCTACGCAGGAGAATAGAGGAGGGAATAGAGGAAGGAGGGATGAAGGGATGAATAGAGGGATGAAGGAGTGAATAGAGGAGGGATGAAGGAGTGAATAGAGGGATGAAGGAGTGAATAGAGGAGGGATGAATGGGTGAATAGAGGAGGGATGAATGGGTGAATAGAGGGGGGATGAAGGGGTGAAGAGGGGGGATGAAGGGGTGAATAGAGGAGGGATGAATGGGTGAATAGAGGATGGAATAGAGGAGGGATGAATGGGTGAATAGAGGGGGGATGAAGGGGTGAAGAGGGGGGATGAATGGGTGAATAGAGGAGGGATGAATAGAGGGGGGATGAATGGGTGAATAGAGGAGGGATGAATGGGTGAATAGAGGAGGGATGAATGGGTGAATAGAGGAGGGATGAATGGGTGAATAGAGGAGGGATGAAGGGGTGAATAGAGGGGGGATGAAGGGGTGAATAGAGGGGGGGTGAAGGGGTGAATAGAGGAGGGATGAATGGGTGAATAGAGGAGGGATGAAGGGGTGAATAGAGGAGGGAATAAAGGAAGGAGGGATGAATAGAGGAGGGATGAATGGGTGAATATAGGAGGGATGAAGGGGTGAATAGAGGAGGGATGAATGGGTGAATAGAGGGGGATGAAGGGGTGAATAGCAGGATGAAATGTCACCGTGCCAACAGTAAACTGTTTAATCTACAGTGTTTTATGAAGGACAAATACATTGCAATCCCCCGAACCTCTCCCAACCCTCCAACTCAAAACCCACTCACAGTGCAGAGGTAGGCCCATTCAGGCTTGCAGTTGAGTAGTATAGACTATCAATCACACCAGGCTATATCTCACCATGGAGAAGACAGGCCAGAGTAGCCTATGGATCAGACCTGGCTATATCTCACCATGGAGAAGACAGGCCAGAGTAGCCTATGGATCAGACCAGGCTATATCTCACCATGGAGAAGACAGCCCAGAGTAGCCCATGGATCAGACCAGGCTATATCTCACCATGGAGAAGACAGGCCAGAGTAGCCTATGGATCAGACCAGGCTATATCTCACCATAGAGAAGACAGGCCAGAGTAGCCTATGGATCAGACCAGGCTATATCTCACAGGGTAGGAATGCCTGTGGTTCAAGCCTGCTTGACTGGCCATCCCTCTCTCTGGAGAAACAAAGGCAGCCTGTAGCCATAGCATTATGCGGTTCAGGGCAGGTCTAGCTATCCATCCTTCACAGTGAGGCTACAGTATAGCAGCCTGCAGTTCAGGGCAGGTCTAGCTATCCATCCTTCACAGTGAGGCCACAGTATAGCAGCCTGCGGTTCAGGGCAGGTCTAGCTAGCCATCCTTCACAGTGAGGCTACAGTATAGCAGCCTGCAGGTCAGGGCAGGTCTAGCTATTAATCCTTCACAGTGAGGCCACAGTATAGCAGCCTGCGGTTCAGGGCAGGTCTAGCTATCCATCCTTCACAGTGAGGCCACAGTATAGCAGCCTGCGGTTCAGGGCAGGTCTAGCTAGCCATCCTTCACAGTGAGGCAGCCTCCCTAGCTACAGTATAGCTCACAGTGAGTTAGAAATGAAGGCCACAGTATAGCAGGCTATGTTTCAGGGCAGGGAGGCTGGCAGACCATCCCTCACAGTGACTGAGCCTGGCACCGTAGCCTTGGCTGGGCAACGTGCCTCACCACATTAACAAAAGTGGAAAAGTGCCACTGAATCAGGGGCAGAGCTACTCACTGAGACACATCATACTTCACTCCTGGGGGAGAATATAGTGGGCCTGGCTGTCTCAACCCGCCACGGACTACATGAGGTAAATACATATTTACGATAATGCCAATCCCATTTCTATTAGGCTTACCGGGGCTTGCAAATCTAACCAGACTATTTATTCAGAGATTGTTTACACTGAGCCACAGAGGCAGTCGGTGAGAATGTCTGAGCAAAAACCAGCCACTAATCAGAGTGGATTCCAGAAACCATAGAGCTTGTCTTAGCTTAGAGTAGACCCATCTTAGTAGATTGCAGACGGATGACAATGAGACAAATTGCAACTAGGACATCAACAGTATGATGCTATCCTAGCTATAGGACTAGGACATCAACAACATGATGCTATCCTAGCTATAGGACATCAACAACATGATGCTATCCTAGCTATAGAACATCAACAACATGATGCTATCCTAGCTATAGGACATCAACAACATGATGATATCCTAGCTATAGGACATCAACAACATGATGCTATCCTAGCTATAGGACATCAACAACCTGATGCTATCCTAGCTATAGGACATCAACAACATGATGCTATCCTAGCTATAGAACATCAACAACATGATGCTATCCTAGCTATAGAACATCAACAACATGATGCTATCCTAGCTATAGAACTAAGTACAGTAGTCGTTATTTTGATAGTTCCATTCTCCTCTCCTGCTGTGGAAACAAACCACTACACCAGTTAACACCCTGTAACCACTACACAGGCTAACACCCTATAAACACTACACCAGTTAACACCCTATAACCACCCTGTAACCACGACACCAGTTAACACCCTGTAACCACTACACCAGTTAACACCCTGTAACCACTACACCAGCTAACACCCTATAAACACTACACCAGTTAACACCCTATAACCACCCTGTAACCACTACACCAGTTAACACCCTGTAACCACGGCACCAGTTAACACCCTATAACCAATACACCAGTTAACACCCTATAACCACTACACCAGTTAATACCCTATAAACACTACACCAGTTAACACCCTATAACCACTACACCAGTTAACACCCTGTAACCACTACACCAGTTAACACCCTGGAACCACTACACCAGTTAACAACCTATAACCACTACACCAGTTAACACCCTATAACCACTACACCAGTTAACACCCTGTAACCACTACACCAGTTAACACCCTGTAACCACCCTATAACCACTACACCAGTTAACACCCTATAACCACCCTGTAACGACTACACCACTTAACGCCCTGTAACCACTACACCAGTTAACACCCAATAAACACTACACCAGTTAACACCCTATAACCACTACACCAGTTAACACCCTATAACCACTACACCAGTTAACACCCTTTAACCACTACACCAGTTAACACCCTGTAACCACTACACCAGTTAACACCCTATAACCACTACACCAGTTAACACCCTATAACCACTACACCAGTTAACACCCTATAACCACTACACCAGTTAACACCCTGTAACCACCCTGTAACCACTACACCAGTTAACACCCTGTAACCACGACACCAGTTAACACCCTATAACCACTACACCAGTTAACACCCTATAACCACTACACCAGTTAACACCCTATAACCACTACACCAGTTAACACCCTGTAACCACTACACCAGTTAACACCCTATAACCACTACACCAGTTAACACCCTATAACCACTACACCAGTTAACACCCTATAACCACTACACCAGTTAACACCCTGTAACCACCCTGTAACCACTACACCAGTTAACACCCTATAAACACTACACCAGTTAACACCCTATAACCACTACACCAGTTAACACCCTATAACCACTACACCAGTTAACACCCTATAACCACCCTATAACGACTACACCAGTTAACACCCTATAACCACTACACCAGTAACCACTACACCAGTTAACACCCTATAACCACTACACCAGTTAACACCCTATAACCACTACACCAGTTAACACCCTGTAACCACTACACCAGTTAACACCCTATAACCACTACACCAGTTAACACCCTGTAACCACTACACCAGTTAACACCCTGTAACCACGACACCAGTTAACACCCTATAACCACTACACCAGTTAACACCCTGTAACCACTACACCAGTTAACACCCTGTAACCACCCTGTAACCACTACACCAGTTAACACCCTATAACCACTACACCAGTTAACACCCTATAACCACCCTATAACCACTACACCAGTTAACACCCTGTAACCACTACACCAGTTAACACCCTGTAACCACTACACCAGTTAACACCCTGTAACCACTACACCAGTTAACACCCTGTAACCACCCTGTAACCACTACACCAGTTAACACCCTATAACCACTACACCAGTTAACACCCTATAACCACCCTATAACCACTACACCAGTTAACACCCTGTAACCACTACACCAGTTAACACCCTATAAACACTACACCAGTTAGCACCCTATAACCACTACACTAGTTAACACCCTATAACCACTACACCAGTTAACACCCTGTAACCACTACACCAGTTAGCACCCTATAACCACTACACTAGTTAACACCCTAAACCACTACACCAGTTAACACCCTATAACCACCCTGTAACCACTACACCAGTTAACACCCTGTAACCACTACACCAGTTAGCACCCTATAACCACTACACTAGTTAACACCCTATAACCACTACACCAGTTAACACCCTATAACCACCCTGTAACCACTACACCAGTTAACACCCTGTAACCACGACACCAGTTAACACCCTATAAACACTACATCAAGTCACTGTTAAGCTTCATTTCTCCCTTCTGTGTTATTCCAAGTGAGTTATAGCTGCAGTCCATGTGAGTATGTGTGATCAGAATCGCAGATTTCTCCTGAACCTCAGCAGCAGCAGCCTTCTCCCAGTACGCCAAACATTACACTACAAGAATGATGTCACGGAATTCTGGAATGTCACTGTTTTCTGTCAGGTTGAAAACTCAAAATTTCCTTTCATTTACAGACAGGAAGTAATGTAGTGGCTGTTCTGGCCGTCTCATTATCACGTCAGTGTCTATTTCCTGTGTGATATGTTTTAATGGACATGCTCTGTAGGGTCGTCCTGACCAATCACTGCGGTGGTTACTAGAGAAACCCCATATAAACATACTGCTCTCTATAAAACCCTCCTCGGTTCCACTGCTCATTGGGGTGAATTACTGGCCTCGTAAAAAGTTAGCATGAATTCGATTACAGAGTACCTCTCTAGTGTTTCAATACGACTTTAAAAGGAAAGATCTTAAGTGCATTAACACACGTGGGGTGTCAGGGTTTGAAAAAGTGGAGGTTCACAGTCTCAATCTTGAGAGAAACATCAACAATCCCAACGGGGTTCCATCTTGAGTCCTCAGCCACCACTCTACAGCGTGTGTGTGTGTGTGTGTGTGTGTGTGTATGAGAGGTCAGTCCATGGCCCCAGACCCACCATTTCCCCCTCATTGAGCCATACACTTACTTAACTCTACAGGAACATGACCGATCGCGTTTCAACAGGCCGTGCTCTTTATCATAATGGAATCATTTGTCAGGCCGGTAACAAGAACCCGTTTCTCACATCAATAAAGAGGAAGACGGTGCTATACTTCTCCCATCCTTACTTACCGGTAATAACAGAAGTAGGTTTCACACCAACACACACAAAAAGGTTTTATCCCGTTCTTCACTAAATAACTATTTGGGGTTTCTACTAGTTATTTGAATGTTTGTGGTAAGCTAAAGCTAGCGTAACATTTAGGTCATAAAATGCTTAAAGATTTGTCCGCTCTGGTAGAGAGCAGTATCATAAGGCATTTAACTGCGTCACGGCTGATATGAATAGCAGGCTGTGGACTTGAGGAACGATGGATCACTGCCATGGCTGAAGGAACACAGCAGTCTGTAATGGAACTATGGTATGTGTCTGTTCCTCTATAAACCAGTCTGTTCCTCTATAAACCAGTCTGTTCCACTATAAACCAGTCTGTTCCACTATAAACCAGTCTGTTCCACTATAAACCAGTCTGTTCCTCTATCAACCAGTCTGTTCCTCTATAAACCAGGCTGTTCCACTATAAACCAGTCTGTTCCTCTATAAACCAGGCTGTTCCTCTATAAACCAGGTTGTTCTAAATGAGCTAGAGATTCAGCGCAGGCTGGGGTGGAGAAAGCTGTGTGTGTGTGAGGATATGTGGGTGTGATTAAGGATGGTGTGTGTGAAGTTGTGAGAGAGAGGGTGTGTGTGTTTGCACGTATGCGTCCATGGAGGAAGACTGGGAGAAGAAGGTACTCACGGGGTCCACAGAGTGGGGAAGGCTTCTCGCTCCTCCTGGCTGTACTCATTCAGCCTGCGAGGGATCTCTCTGGGCTGAGGCAGCTCCTCCGTCAGGTTTAGAAGGATGTCCTCAGGAAGATCCTGCCATACAATTACATACAACAGTCATTTCATGGATCTGTATGGCACCTAGGCTCTAGCCAGGGACAGGAACACAGTCTTAGGTTTGTAGGGGTCTTCACTTTTCAGAGGGAAAACACACCTGGGTTAGAGAGAGGTGCAAGTCAATGGGAAATAAGACTTTAATATTTATATACCGTATAATGAGAAGCTAGAGTCAGACTAGACTTGTCTAAATGCTTTACCACAATGGAAACAAGTCAGACTTGCGTTTATTGGAAACAAGTCAGACTTGCGTTTATTGGAAACAAGTCAGACTTGCGTTTATTGGAAACAAGTCGGACTTGCGTTTATTGGAAACAAGTCAGACTTGCGTTTATTGGAAACAAGTCAGACTTGCGTTTATTGGAAACAAGTCAGACTTGCGTTTATTGGAAACAAGTCAGACTTGCGTTTATTGGAAACAAGTCGGACTTGCGTTTATTGGAAACAAGTCAGACTTGCGCTTATTGGAAACAAGTCAGACTTGCGCTTATTGGAAACAAGTCAGACTTGCGCTTATTGGAAACAAGTCAGACTTGCGCTTATTGGAAACAAGTCAGACTTGCGTTTATTGGAAACAGGTCAGACTTGCGTTTATTGGAAACAAGTCAGACTTGCGTTTATTGGAAACAAGTCAGACTTGCGTTTATTGGAAACAAGATAGACTTGCGTTAATTGGAAACAAGTCAGACTTGCGTTATCGCTGATATTTCTATGTCTGTTCTGCTTGTTCTTGGCTGAATGTGTCATAATTTAAGATGATTAAACAAATTCAAATCAATCAAATCAACATGTCAATACATATTCAGTCCACAACGGGAGAATAAAGACCAGTCATTTTATCTTCAGGGAAGAGGTGTCGTGTGTGGCGTCATTCTTTTTACTAAAACTTCTCATTTCATTTTCACACATATTAGATGTGAAAGTCTTAAAAGACAAGTCTCACATCTTCAGGGAAGAGGTGTAGCCGTTGCATCATGGTCCTTCTGGAGAGGTTCCTAGGCAGCATCCCGTACACTGCCAGCTTCACAATCTGGAGGAAGAAGAGGAAGATAGAAGAAGAGTGGACTCTGGATCCAGCGCTTGGATAGGCTACTCAGATTCAGTCCCTAATGGCACACTAGTGCACTATATAGGGAATCCTAGATCACTATATAGGGAATCCTAGATCACTATACAGGGAATCCTAGATCATTATACAGGGAATCCTAGATCACTATATAGGGAATCCTAGATCACTATACAGGGAATCCTATTGAACTATATAGGGAATCCTATTGCACTATATAGGGAATCCTAACGCACTATACAGGGAATCCTAGCGCACTATACAGGGAATTCTAGATCACGATACAGGGAATCCTAGATCACTATATAGGGAATCCTAGATCACTATACAGGGAATCCTAGATCACTATACAGGGAATCCTAGATCACTATACAGGGAATTCTAGATCACTATACAGGGAATTCTAGATCACTATACAGGGAATTCTAGATCAATATATAAGGATTCCTAGATCACTATACAGGGAATCCTATTGAACTATATAGAGAATCCTAGATCACTATACAGGGAATCCTATTGAACTATATAGGGAATCCTAGATCACTATATAGGGAATCCTATTGAACTATATAGGGAATCCTATTGAACTATATAGGGAATCCTAGATCACTATACAGGGAATCCTATTGAACTATATAGGGAATCCTATTGAACTATATAGGGAATCCTATTGCACTATATAGGGAATCCTAACGCACTATACAGGGAATCCTAACGCACTATACAGGGAATCCTAGCGCACTATACAGGGAATTCTAGATCACGATACAGGGAATCCTAGATCACTATACAGGGAATCCTATTGAACTATATAGGGAATCCTATTGAACTATATAGGGAATCCTATTGAACTATATATGGAATCCTATTGGACTATATAGAGAATCCTATTGAACTATATAGGGAATCCTAGATCACTATATAGGGAATCCTAGATCACTATATAGGGAATCCTATTGAACTATATATAGGGCATCCTATTGAACTATATAGGGGATCCTAGATCACTATATAGGGGATCCTAGATCACTATATAGGGGATCCTAGATCACTATATAGGGAATCCTAGCGCACTATATAGGGTATCCTAGCGCACTATATAGGGAATAGGGTGCCATTTGGGACACTAACACAGACATTTGATATAAGACAGTTGGAGTAGGGTTGTCATGGTTACAGCTCTGGAGAAGAACAAGGTTGAGGTCCATCATTGAACCTTTGATATGTCTCCAGTGGTGACCAGTGGAGATCCTGTTAGGTCCAGACGGGGATACTACTGAGCAGGATCAATGAGTCAGCCAGCTTACTTCCCTCAGTTGTTTTTAGAAGTATATGCTTGAAAACGGGCATGGTCTAATTTACCCAACATCCAAAAACACATAAGTTTAGCTTTCTTAATGAAACTGAAAAACAATAGATATTTCTGGCTGTTCATTAAAGTTAGCTGGCTAAATAATTGATTCTACTTTGTACAAAACCCCTCAGGTCTGTTCTCTATGACCCTGTCCAGAAACAACCCCTCTATTTACCCCTATCCCCTAGAGACACTTGGGTGGATCTGATAGAAGGTACTAGATTAAGCAATATGGTAATATCTCCTCTACCTTACCCTCTCTAGATAGTAAAGAGTCTCCCCTGTAGACAACTTTATATACCCCTGCAATATTCTCCTAACATTTTAACAAGCTGGTTCTATTCCTCGTATCACTCCCTCACTCTGTGGTGTGACACATATTCAGTGTTTCTTGGAGCGATGTGTCACAATCACCAACTGGTAGCAAATCATTTAGGTCATGTGAAAAAAATGGTGTTATCCTTGAACTAATTCCCTGAATGCTCAGCTCGGGGAAGGCAGGTAGCCTAGTGGTTAGAGCGTTGGGCCAGTAACCGAAAGGTTGCTGGATCGAATCCCTGAGCTGACAAGGTAAAAACCTGTCCTTTTGCCCCTGAACAAGGCAGTTAACCCATTGTTCCCCGGTAGGCCGTCATTGTAAGTAATCATTTGTTCTTAACTGACTTCAAAATAAAGTTTACATAAAATGTGCCTCTGCCCCTCCCTGCTCCCAGCTGCCCCCCCCCCCCACCCCTCCCTGCTCCCAGCTGCCCCCCCCCCACCCCTCCCTGCTCCCAGCTGCCCCCCCCCCCACCCCTCCCTGCTCCCAGCTGCCCCCCCCCCGCACCCCTCCCTGCTCCCAGCTGCGCCCCCCCGCATCCTCCCTGCTGCCCCCCCGCACCCCTCCCTGCTCCCAGCTGCCCCCCCCCCCCTCCCTGCTCCCAGCTGTCCCTCCTCTGCCCCTCCCTGCTCCCAGCTGCCCCCCCCGCCCCTCCCTGCTCCCAGCTGCCCCCCCCGCCCCTCCCTGCTCCCAGCTGCCCCCCCCGCCCCTCCCTGCTCCCAGCTGTCTCTCCTCTGCCCCTCCCTGCTCCCAGCTGTCCCTCCTCTGCCCCTCCCTGCTCCCAGCTGCCCCTCCTCTGCCCCTCCCTGCTCCCAGCTGCCCCTCCTCTGCCCCTCCCTGCTCCCAGCTGCCCCTCCTCTGCCCCTCCCTGCTCCCAGCTGCCCCCCCTCTGCCCCTCCCTGCTCCCAGCTGTCCCTCCTCTGCCCCTCCCTGCTCCCAGCTGCCCCTCCTCTGTCCCTCCTCTGCCCCTCCCTGCTCCCAGCTGCCCCTCCTTTGTCCCTCCTCGGCCCCTCCCTGCTCCCAGCTGCCCCTCCTCTGCCCCTCCCTGCTCCCAGCTGCCCCCCCTCTGCCCCTCCCTGCTCCCAGCTGCCCCTCCTCTGCCCCTCCCTGCTCCCAGCTGCCCCTCCTTTGTCCCTCCTCGGCCCCTCCCTGCTCCCAGCTGCCCCTCCTCTGCCCCTCCCTGCTCCCAGCTGCCCCTCCTCTGCCCCTCCTTTGTCCCTCCTCGGCCCCTCCCTGCTCCCAGCTGCCCCTCCTCTGCCCCTCCCTGCTCCCAGCTGCCCCTCCTCTGCCCCTCCTTTGTCCCTCCTCTGCCCCTCCCTGCTCCCAGCTGCCCCTCCCTGCTCCCAGCTGCCCCTCCCTGCTCCCAGCTGCCCTTCCCTGCTCCCAGCTGCCCCTCTTCTGCCCCTCCCTGCTCCCCCTCCTCTGCTCCTCCTCTGTCCCTCCTCTGCCCCTCCCTGCTCCCCGCTGCCCCTCCTCTGCCCCTCCCTGCTCCCAGCTGCCCCTCCCTGCTCCCAGCTGCCCCTCCCCGCCCCTCCCTGCTCCCAGCTGCCCCTCCTCTGCCCCTCCCCGCCCCTCCCTGCTCCCCCTCCTCTGCCCCTCCCTGCTCCTCCTCCTCTGCCCCTCCCTGCTCCTCCTCCTCTGCCCCTCCCTGCTCCCAGCTGCTCCTCCTCTGTCCCTCCTCTGCCCCTCCCTCCTTCCATTGACAAACCAACCATCAAAATGACATGTTATTCCTACATAACCGTCCACCACTCAGATCCATCCTTTGCAATAAGAAAACCAAGTGAGGGGAAGAAAAATCCAAATGTCCCAAAGAAGTAAAAATCTCTTAATATTTGACTTTCTCTCATCTACCATTTCCAACTTAATCCCTTCATACATATCTATCCCCTGTGAAAATTAAATCAGTCCTACTCCTGTTAAATGACGACCGTGGTGTGTGGAAGACGGATGTGTGTTGTATAGGGACACCATCCGTCACCACGGCTACAGAAGGTGGATGTCACCCCGACGTGATCATTACCCACAATTACCTCTGATAGATTCTCCCCCCGTTGGAATAACTCAGCTAGAGACATGCATCCATCTCATTAATGGAGGTGTAACGTGCTAGAGGAACCTGAGGAGGGCTGGAGGGGGGGGGGGGGGGCTGGAGGGGGGAGGGGGAGAGAGGAGGGCTGGGGGGGGGGGCTGGAGACGGGAGGGGGGGAGAGAGAGGAGGGGGAGAGAGAGGAGGGGGGAGAGAGAGGAGGGGGGAGAGAGAGGAGGACTGGAGACGGGGGGCTGGAGACGGGAGGGGGGAGAGAGAGGAGGGGGGAGAGAGGAGGACTGGAGACGGGAGGGGGGAGAGAGAGGAGGGGGGGAGAGAGGAGGACTGGAGACGGGAGGGGGGGGCTGGAGACGGGAGGGGGGAGAGAGAGGAGGTGGGGGGGGGAATGGACCAACCGTTTCCAGCTACAATAGTCATTTACAACATTAACAATGTCTACACTGTATTTCTGAGCAATTTGAAATGGACCATTTTTTTGTTGCTTTTCTTTAAAAAAACAAGGACATTTCTTAGTGACCCTGAAAGGTAGTGTATATGTGGGCTTAGCTACAGGTACATTTAATTAATATATATATATATATATATATATATATATATATATATATATATATATATTAATTAATATGTGGGCCTAGCTATAGGTACATTTAATTAATATATATATATATATATATATAAATTAATATGTGGGCTTAGCTATAGGTACATTTCCTCAGTGAACCACTTGGGATGGCACTGTTGAAACATTCATGTATGTGAGGCAACACAAACAAAAAGTATACACTAAAACATAGTTAAGACCATCCATCTAAATAAGAGCAAGGCAGAGAGGAGAGAAAACATATATAGCTGAATTTAACCTGAAATGGGTTTAGTTTTATTCCTTGAAAAAGTGAATCTCTGGGTTGTATAAATAAGCTGTGCTGCTGTTCCTTTATCTTCCTGCACACCCAGCTAGGCCTTTCCCCAGATTTACAGCAGACATTCTCCTAAAGGTCTAATCGTCTGACAGACCTGCATCAGCAGAGATCCTGTGTGTCTGTGATAATACACAAGTGTCTCTGTCTGAAATCCTCCCTGATGATCCTGCAGGAGAACACTCCCCCTCTGGAACCAGAGGGACGGGAGACTTACAAGGACAGACAATTCATTACACCATAATTCATTCTCTCTCTCTCTCTCTCTCACACCAGCGGGCCATTTGTAACCTTCATAGACAAAACACGTCACACAACTGTGGGACAGCTCATATTTCATCACATGAACATCGATACATAACAGCAATGCAAAATGCAACTGCTGTCCTGAACGAAATGCAATTCGGACATTTTTATGAAATGCAGCTTCATCCAGGCCTAGGAATGAAACTTTAAAGGCTGAAGTTACTGTACAGGTGAGAGGACAGTGTTGATTCAGTGTTTCCAAACAGACTGCAGTGGCCCCACCAATAAAACAGTAGTTAACTCACCGGTCAGTTTATTAGGTACACCACCCTGTTCACGTAAACGGATCGCTCCTACAGACAGTGAGTCGTGACGTGGCTGTGGCTTGCTCTATAAAACAGTAGTTAACTCACCGGTCAGTTTATTAGGTACACCACCCTGTTCACGTAAACGGATCGCTCCTACAGACAGTGAGTCGTGACGTGGCTGTGGCTTGCTCTATAAAACAGTAGTTAACTCACCGGTCAGTTTATTAGGTACACCATCCTGTTCACGTAAACGGATCGCTCCTACAGACAGTGAGTCGTGACGTGGCTGTGGCTTGCTCTATAAAACAGTAGTTAACTCACCGGTCAGTTTATTAGGTACACCATCCTGTTCACGTAAACGGATCGCTCCTACAGACAGCGAGTCGTCACGTGGCTGTGGCTGGCTCTATAAAGCAGGCAGACAGGCATCGAGGCATTCAGATACCCTTCTATTGAACGTTAGAACGGGCAAAACCAGTGACCTCAGCGACTTTGAGCGCGGTATGATCGTCGGCGCCAGGCTCGCCGGACCCACCAGTACCTCAGAAATGGCCGCATTCCTGGGCGTTTCACACACGACAACGTCTAGAGTTTACTGGGACAAACACAAAACATCCAGTCAGATGTAGTCCTGTAAACCAGCTGGTTGATGAGAGAGGTGGAAGGAGAAGGAGAAGGATGGTGCAAGCCGACAGGCAGGCCACAAACAGACAAATAACAGCACAGTGTTGAACAGCATCTCAGAACGCTCATCTCGTCGCTGCCTGTCATGGATGGACTGTAGCAGCGGACGACCACACCGGGTTCCACTCCCATCAGCTAATAACAAGAAGAAGTGTCTCCAGTGGGCACATGATCACCAAACACTTGAGAAGTGGAAAAACATTCTCTGGTCCGACGAATCGCGGTTTCTGTTGAGTCAAGCTGATGGCCAATCAGAGTCCTGATGGTGTCAATGGTACAGGCTGGTTGCTGTGGTGTACCGCCATCGAATCTGCAGCAACTGCGTGATGCCATCGCGTCAACATGGACCAACATCCCTGTGGAATGTTCCCGAAGAATTCTGGCTGTTCTGGAGGCAAAGGGTGGAGTCCGACTCGGTACTAGACGAGTGTACCTAATAAACGGACTCTCAATACTTACCGCTTTGGGGTCTTTCAAATGTAGCTGGGTGGCTGTGACTTGTTTAAATCCACCCGGGTACCTTTGGGAAAGAAACAAGACTGGATTTAGAGGAAGACACACTTTTGTATGACAACCAACTCTACACACATAGGCTTAGTCAACCACATCACTCATTACACACATAGGTTTAGTCAACCACATCACTCTACACACATAGGCCTAGTCAACCACATCACTCTACACACATAGGCTTAGTCAACCACATCACTCTACACACATAGGCTTAGTCAACCACATCACTCTACACACATAGGCTTAGTCAACCACATCACTCTACACCCATAGGCCTAGTCAACCACATCACTCTACACACATAGGCCTAGTCAACCACATCACTCTACACACATAGGCCTAGTCAACCACATCACTCTACACACATAGGCCTAGTCAACCACATCACTCTACACACATAGGCTTAGTCAACCACATCACTCTACACACATAGGCTTAGTCAACCACATCACTCTACACACATAGGCCTAGTCAACCACATCACTCTACACACATAGGCCTAGTCAACCACATCACTCTACACACATAGGCCTAGTCAACCACATCACTCTACACACATAGGCCTAGTCCACCACATCACTCTACACACATAGGCCTAGTCAACCACATCACTCTACACACATAGGCCTAGTCAACCACATCACTCTACACACATAGGCCTAGTCAACCACATCACTCTACACACATAGGCCTAGTCCACCACATCACTCTACACACATAGGCCTAGTCAACCACATCACTCTGCACACATAGGCCTAGTCAACCACATCACTCTACACACATAGGCTTAGTCAAACACATCACTCATTACACAGATCAGTTCACATGCTCCATGTTTTCAACAAAGTTCTTCTTGATTGATGAGTAAACAGAATAACAAATGGTTTGTGTTCACTGGTTAATTCCATGTGTGACAGACAGACAGTCTGAGGCAAGGCCTTACTGGGTGTGAGAGGAGTACAACTTCTGCTCCCATTTGTTCCCAGAGAAGGCTATGTGTCTGCTGTTCATGACTACTACATGGTCTCCAACATCACCTGAGGAACACAGAGACACGTGCTCATTAGAAAACATCACAAACTCCAAAGAAACATATTTTTCTGACATGTTCCAAGGGATGTTCTTTAGCTCCTTTCAAAAGATTATCAAGGAATGCAGGAAAATAATCATCATTTGACTGCCTGCCAACACAACAAAAAGGTGGTTTCTGAATTAGATATAATGGGTAGAGAATGATAGATGACTAAGTGGTTGACTTGCAGGTAGCCTAGTGGTTAGAGTGGAGGGACGGCAGGTAGCCTAGTGGTTAGAGTGTAGGGACGACAGGTAGCCTAGTGGTTAGAGTGGAGGGACGGCAGGCAGCCTAGTGGTTAGAGTGTAGGGACGGTAGGTAGCCTAGTGGTTAGAGTGGAGGGACGGCAGGTAGCCTAGTGGTTAGAGTGTAGGGACGACAGGTAGCCTAGTGGTTAGAGTGGAGGGACGGCAGGCAGCCTAGTGGTTAGAGTGTAGGGACGGTAGGTAGCCTAGTGGTTAGAGTGTAGGGACGGTAGGTAGCCTAGTGGTTAGAGTGTAGGGACGGCAGGTAGCCTAGTGGTTAGAGTGTAGGGACGGTAGGTAGGCTAGTAGTTAGAGTGTAGGGGCGGTAGGTAGCCTAGTGGTTAGAGTGTAGGGACGGCAGGTAGCCTAGTGGTTAGAGTGTAGGGACGACAGGTAGCCTAGTGGTTAGAGTGTAGGGACGGCAGGTAGCCTCGTGGTTAGAGTGTAGGGACGGCAGGTAGCCTAGTGGTTAGAGTGTAGGGACGGTAGGTAGGCTAGTAGTTAGAGTGTAGGGGCGGTAGGTAGCCTAGTGGTTAGAGTGTAGGGACGGCAGGTAGCCTAGTGGTTAGAGTGTAGGGACGACAGGTAGCCTAGTGGTTAGAGTGTAGGGACGGCAGGTAGCCTCGTGGTTAGAGTGTAGGGACGGCAGGTAGCCTCGTGGTTAGAGTGTAGGGACGGCAGGTAGCCTCGTGGTTAGAGTGTAGGGACGGCAGGTAGCCTAGTGGTTAGAGTGTAGGGACGGTAGGTAGCCTAGTGGTTAGAGTGTAGGGACGGCAGGTAGCCTAGTGGTTAGAGTGTAGGGGCAGGCAGGTAGCCTAGTGGTTAGAGTGTGGGGACGGCAGGTAGCCTAGTGGTTAGAGTGTAGGGACGGCAGGTAGTCTAGTGGTTAGAGTGTAGGGACGGCAGGTAGCCTAGTGGTTAGAGTGTAGGGACGACAGGTAACCTAGTGGTTAGAGTGTAGGGACGGCAGGTAGCCTAGTGGTTAGGGTGTAGGGACGACAGGTAACCTAGTGGTTAGAGTGTGGGGACGGCAGGTAGCCTAGTGGTTAGAGTGGAGGGGCGGCAGGTAGCCTAGTGGTTAGAGTGTAGGGACGGCAGGTAGCCTAGTGGTTAGAGTGTAGGGACGGCAGGTAGTCTAGTGGTTAGAGTGTAGGGACGGCAGGTAGCCAAGTGGTTAGAGTGTAGGGACGACAGGTAACCTAGTGGTTAGAGTGTAGGGACAACAGGTAACCTAGTGGTTAGAGTGTAGGGACGGCAGGTAACCTAGTGGTTAGAGTGTAGGGACGGCAGGTAGCCTAGTGGTTAGAGTGTAGGGACGGTAGGTATCCTAGCCTAGTGGTTAGAGTGTAGGGACGACAGGTAACCTAGTGGTTAGAGTGTAGGGACGGCAGGTAGCCTAGTGGTTAGAGTGGAGGGACGGCAGGTAGCCTAGTGGTTAGAGTGTAGGGACGGCAGGTAGCCTAGTGGTTAGAGCGTTGGACCAGTAACCGAAAGGTTGCTGGATTGAATTCCCGAGCTGACAGGTAAAATATGACGTTCTGCACCTGAACAAGGCAGTTAACCCACTGTTCCCCGGGCGCCGATGACGTAGATGTCAATTAAGGCAGCCCCCCGCATCTCTCTAATTAAGAGTGGTTGGGAGAAACGACAGTCCATCATTACATTTAGAGATGAAGGTCAGTTAATCAGGAAGATTTTAAGAACTTTTAACAGTTTCTTCAAGTGCAGTCGCTAAAACCATCAAGTGTTATAAAGAAACTGGCTCTCATGAGGACCACTACAGGAAAGGAAGACACAGAGTTACCTCTGCTGCAGAGGATACGTTCGTTAGTTACCAGCCTCAGAAATTGCAGCCCAAATAAATGCTTCACAGGAGTTCAAGTAATGGACATCTCAACATCAACTGTTCAGAGGAGAACAGTTGATGTTCAGGCCTTCATGGTTGTATTGCTGCAAAGAAACCACTACTAAAGGACACCAATAAGAAGAAATGTGCTAGGGCCAAGAAACACGAGCAATGGACATTAGACCGGTGGAAATCTGTCCTTTGATCTGATGAGTCCAACGTTTAGATGTCTGGTCCCAACCACTCTGTCATTGTGAGACGCAGAGTAGGTGAATGGAGCATGGATGAGCTGGTGACACTGTCTGTGATTTAATTAGAATTCAAGGCACACTTAACACACGTAATCAGCATGGCTACCACAGCATTCTGCAGTGATACGCCATCCCGCCTGGTTTGCCCTTAGTGGGACTATCATTTGTTTTTTAACAGGACAATGACCCAACACACCTCCAGGCTGTGTAAGGGCTATTTGACCAAGAACGAGAGTGATGGAGTGCTGCATCAGATGACCTGGGCTCCACAATCAGCAACCTCAACCCAATTGAGATGGTTTGAGATGAGTTGGACCACAGAGTGAAGGAAAAGCAGCCAACAAGTGCTCAGCATATGTGGGAACTCCTTCAAGACTGTCAGAAAAGCATTCCAGGTGAAGCTGGCTGAGAGAATGCCAAGAGTGTGAAAAGCTGTCATCAAGGCAAAGGGTGGCTACTTTGAAGAACCTAACATATATTTTGATTTGTTTAACACTTTGTTTGGTTACTACATGATTCCATATGTGTTATTTCATAGTTGTGATGTCTTCACTATTATTATACAATGTAGAAAAAAGTAAAAAATTAAGAAAAATGAATGAGTAGGTGTGTCCAAACTTTTGACTGGTACTATATAAAACAAGAGAATAAACCCTTCTTAGTTAGAATGGTCATTCAACAACCAGCATGAAACATTTAATAGAATAGGTCAAACAGAGTCATAGAATAGGACTCCAGCCGTTAACAGAGCACAGCTCCAGGGATGAGGGGAAAGTAATGGGACATGGTTCTCTATCCCTCAGGGTCCCTGCCCACAGACAACCGTTAACAGAGCACAGCTCCAGGGATGAGGGGAAAGTAATGGGACATGGTTCTCTATCCCTCAGGGTCCCTGCCCACACACAACCGTTAACAGAGCACAGCTCCAGGGATGAGGGGAAAGTAACGGACATGGTTATCTATCCCTGCCCACACACAACCATTAACAGAGCACAGCTCCAGGGATGAGGGGAAAGTAATGGGACATAGTTCTCCATCCCTCAGGGTCCCTGCCCACACACAACCATTAACAGAGCACAGCTCCAGGGATGAGGGGAAAGTAATGGGACATGGTTCTCTATCCCTCAGGGTCCCTGCCCACAGACAACCGTTAACAGAGCACAGCTCCAGGGATGAGGGGAAAGTAATGGGACATGGTTCTCTATCCCTCAGGGTCCCTGCCCACACACAACCATTAACAGAGCACAGCTCCAGGGATGAGGGGAAAGTAATGGGACATAGTTCTCCATCCCTCAGGGTCCCTGCCCACACACAACCATTAACAGAGCACAGCTCCAGGGATGAGGGGAAAGTAATGGGACATGGTTCTCTATCCCTCAGGGTCCCTGCCCACACACAACCATTAACAGAGCACAGCTCCAGGGATGAGAGGAAAGTAATGGACATGGTTCTCCATCCCTCAGGGTCCCTGCCCACACACAACCGTTAACAGAGCACAGCTCCAGGGATGAGGGGAAAGTAACGGACATGGTTCTCCATCCCTCAGGGTCCCTGCCCACACACAACCGTTAACAGAGCACAGCTCCAGGGATGAGGGGAAAGTAACGGACATGGTTCTCCATCCCTCAGGGTCCCTGCCCACACACAACCGTTAACAGAGCACAGCTCCAGGGATGAGGGGAAAGTAACGGACATGGTTCTCTATCCCTGCCCACACACAACCGTTAACAGAGCACAGCTCCAGGGGTGAGGGGAAAGTAATGGACAGGGTTCTCTATCCCGAGGAGCTGCCGAGTGGCGCAGTGGTGTAAGGCACTCTATCTCAGTGCAAGAGGCATCACTATAGTACCAGGTTCGAATCCAGGCTGTATCACATTGGGAGTCCCATAGGGCGGCGCACAATTGCCCCAGCGTTGGCCAGGTTTGGCCGGGGTAGGTTGTCATTGTAAATAAGAATTTGTTAACTGACTTGCCTGGTTAAAGGTTACACATGTCCCTCAGGGTCTCTGTCCACACATAGACCTTCACATCAGGTGACGAGGCATTCACCTCACAGTCAAATCAAATTAGTGTGAATAGACACAGGTTTTGAAGGAATGCTAAAGGCAGTTGATGAAAAATAAGTGGTGTGTGGGTACTATGCCTTCTGGTTATGTGCATGGTTGGAGTCTATTGGTTTCACAGTGATACTTTAGCGCCACCATGTGGTCATTGTTATGGCCACTAACAATATGTCCTGGCTGGCTGTGAAGAAAACCTAAAATGAAATACTCAAATCAACTGCAGACTGTATTGCCCAGTCACACACATTCAGGAAAACACATCATTTCTAAAACGGGCATACTAGCTAGCTGTCTACTTACTCAGTGCATGGTAGATAGGTTTGTGTTTCCCCTGTAGCCTGATTGCACACATAGTGGCAATCTTCCCTGGAGGCTGCATCCGAGCGTCTATCAGGTACCACGACCTGGCAAAGGTAGCCCATTGCTAAATACGGGGGAACAGAGAGAGAGATCAAGTCAATTCAGAGTTTCAGACACAGTAGTAGCACAGCTTCCCTCATCAACACACAGTTGTCAGCTCTCAAGCCACAAACATGTAGCTGCAGGCTGGCTTGGGCACACGGATTATATTCATACAATAAATCATTGCAAGAAAAGATCCCACTGTAATTTAAGACTACGATTAATAAAGAGATTAGCTAACGTTAGCTACATTTACCATCGGATAGCGATGAGTTTTGCATATAACTGACACATTTACACATTTAATGCTGGTTCTAAATACAATTACGTATAAAAAATAAAGTATTACCTGGGCAGATTTAGTAAAACTGGACATACTACTTGAATTACGAGCACATCATTCCAGATTGACCCCCAATGTGAGCAGATGGTGCAGCGTTGTATTGAGTCGAAACATGGATAAAAGAACTCCGTTCCTGGGTCCAAATTGTAAATCTGTTCCTGAAATCCTGAATGGATAACTAGTACATTTTCGGTGAATAATATGTAACCGATGATATTGGTATATTTTAGCGAGAAAACCATCAAAGAATATGCCAAACAATATTTGGTTTTGATAATATCGCTCATGGTCATTAAACATGTATTTTCCCGCCGGTTGTATTTTGAAGTCGCGCCTTGACGTCACCAGAACGCTAGATGACAACTTCCGTTTCACCAGAGAGAGAGCGCGCGGAAATGAATTTGATAATACGAAAAAAAGTCTACACAACTTTTTATTTACATTTATACTGAACACTGATGGTAGAGTATTCAGAGGAATGGATCGGTACGTGCTAGTTGTTTCTTTTAACCAAGAAGAGGATAAATGCGCGAAGGGTACGTTAACCATAGCTTTGTAGCGGACTCGGATTTCGTGTTGTTCCCTACTGTAGTAGGAAGCAGCAGAGCCATCTATAGTAGAAAGGATGATAAACATACTATGAGCAATGGTGGTGTTCTTGTAAATGTAAGTCATAACTTCTTGAATGATTGTAATCGTTTATTTTACAGCATTGGAGGCTGCCAAACAGATCTATGATAAACTGGGGAGCATCGCCAGTTGTAATTCAAAACGGAGGGTTTCTCTGTTTCCAGGTAAGCCAATGCATTGTTTGTGTGTGTCAGGTGTCTTGCTTGCAGAAACGATTGCAATATGTCTACCTGCTTTTAAATATTGTAAGGGCTTAAGTAACATTTGCTAAATGTGATTCTGTCATCTCTCATTCTGCCTCCTAAGCCTGCTCTCTGAGTGGTGGTCCAGCCTCACAGAGGTGGTATTTTGCTGTCCAGACATGCCATGGGACTTCTCAGGTAAGTGTCATGTCAAGGAATGTCTGGTATTAATCAGGGATGTCGTTCTGACCCGACTCTGTCCTGCTTTGTGTTTATGGAGATGTCTGCCTATGTCCTGCTCTGTGTTTATGGAGATGTCTGCCTATGTCCTGCTCTGTGTTTATGGAGATGTGGAGATGTCTGCCTATGTCCTGCTCTGTGTTTATGGAGATGTGGAGATGTCTGCCCATGTCCTGCTCTGTGTTTATGGAGATGTAGAGATGTCTGCCTATGTCCTGCTCTGTGTTTATGGAGATGTCTGTCTATGTCCTGCTCTGTGTTTATGGAGATGTCTGCCTATGTCCTGCTCTGTGTTTATGGAGATGTAGAGATGTCCGCCCATGTCCTGCTCTGTGTTTATGGAGATGTAGAGATGTCTGCCTATGTCCTGCTCTGTGTTTATGGAGATGTCTGTCTATGTCCTGCTCTGTGTTTATGGAGATGTCTGCCTATGTCCTGCTCTGTGTTTATGGAGATGTAGAGATGTCCGCCCATGTCCTGCTCTGTGTTTATGGAGATGTAGAGATGTCTGCCTATGTCCTGCTCTGTGTTTATGGAGATGTGGAGATGTCTGCCTATGTCCTGCTCTGTGTTTATGGAGATGTAGAGATGTCTGCCTATGTCCTGCTCTGTGTTTATGGAGATGTAGAGATGTCCGCCCATGTCCTGCTCTGTGTTTATGGAGATGTAGAGATGTCTGTCTATGTCCTGCTTTGTGTTTATGGAGATGTCTGCCTATGTCCTGCTCTGTGTTTATGGAGATGTAGAGATGTCTGTCTATGTCCTGCTTTGTGTTTATGGAGATGTCTGCCTATGTCCTGCTCTGTGTTTATGGAGATGTGGAGATGTCTGCCCATGTCCTGCTCTGTGTTTATGGAGATGTAGAGATGTCTGCCTATGTCCTGCTCTGTGTTTATGGAGATGTGGAGATGTCTGCCTATGTCCTGCTCTGTGTTTATGGAGATGTCTGCCTATGTCCTGCTCTGTGTTTATGGAGATGTAGAGATGTCCGCCCATGTCCTGCTCTGTGTTTATGGAGATGTAGAGATGTCTGCCTATGTCCTGCTCTGTGTTTATGGAGATGTCTGCCTATGTCCTGCTCTGTGTTTATGGAGATGTAGAGATGTCTGCCTATGTCCTGCTCTGTGTTTATGGAGATGTAGAGATGTCTGCCTATGTCCTGCTCTGTGTTTATGGAGATGTAGAGATGTCTGCCTATGTCCTGCTCTGTGTTTATGGAGATGTGGAGATGTCTGCCCATGTCCTGCTCTGTGTTTATGGAGATGTGGAGATGTCTGCCCATGTCCTGCTCTGTGTTTATGGAGATGTGGAGATGTCTGCCTATGTCCTGCTCTGTGTTTATGGAGATGTGGAGATGTCTGCCCATGTCCTGCTCTGTGTTTATGGAGATGTGGAGATGTCTGCCTATGTCCTGCTCTGTGTTTATGGAGATGTGGAGATGTCTGCCCATGTCCTGCTCTGTGTTTATGGAGATGTGGAGATGTCTGCCTATGTCCTGCTCTGTGTTTATGGAGATGTCTGTCTATGTCCTGCTCTGTGTTTATGGAGATGTGGAGATGTCTGCCCATGTCCTGCTCTGTGTTTATGGAGATGTAGAGATGTCTGCCCATGTCCTGCTCTGTGTTTATGGAGATGTAGAGATGTCTGCCTATGTCCTGCTCTGTGTTTATGGAGATGTAGAGATGTCTGCCCATGTCCTGCTCTGTGTTTATGGAGATGTAGAGATGTCTGCCTATGTCCTGCTCTGTGTTTATGGAGATGTAGAGATGTCTGCCTATGTCCTGCTCTGTGTTTATGGAGATGTAGAGATGTCTGCCTATGTCCTGCTCTGTGTTTATGGAGATGTAGAGATGTCTGCCCATGTCCTGCTCTGTGTTTATGGAGATGTAGAGATGTCTGCCTATGTCCTGCTCTGTGTTTATGGAGATGTGGAGATGTCTGCCTATGTCCTGCTCTGTGTTTATGGAGATGTAGAGATGTCTGCCCATGTCCTGCTCTGTGTTTATGGAGATGTGGAGATGTCTGTCTATGTCCTGCTTTGTGTTTATGGAGATGTAGAGATGTCTGCCCATGTCCTGCTCTGTGTTTATGGAGATGTAGAGATGTCTGCCTATGTCCTGCTCTGTGTTTATGGAGATGTAGAGATGTCTGCCCATGTCCTGCTCTGTGTTTATGGAGATGTGGAGATGTCTGTCTATGTCCTGCTCTGTGTTTATGGAGATGTGGAGATGTCTGCCCATGTCCTGCTCTGTGTTTATGGAGATGTGGAGATGTCTGCCTATGTCCTGCTCTGTGTTTATGGAGATGTAGAGATGTCTGCCTATGTCCTGCTCTGTGTTTGTGGAGATGTAGAGATGTCTGTCTATGTCCTGCTTTGTGTTTATGGAGATGTGGAGATGTCTGCCTATGTCCTGCTCTGTGTTTATGGAGATGTAGAGATGTCTGCCTATGTCCTGCTCTGTGTTTATGGAGATGTAGAGATGTCTGCCTATGTCCTGCTCTGTGTTTATGGAGATGTAGAGATGTCTGCCCATGTCCTGCTCTGTGTTTATGGAGATGTCTGCCTATGTCCTGCTCTGTGTTTATGGAGATGTAGAGATGTCTGCCACAACATCCAACCATTTCATCAGTTATACATGACACATTCATCACAGTCTTCTGTTTCTTTGGGGGGGGGGGGTCCTCAAACCTATTCACCACATTGGCTGACTGTCATCACCTATTGACCACATTGACTGACTGCCATCCTTCCTGTTTCTGGTTGTAGTTCTGCAGTACAGAGTGGGAGGAGCTGGGTAGTTGTCAGAAGAACGATGAGCAGGAGGAGAGCCCCAGCACTATAGAGGCCTGTCTCAGTGCTCTGGATGAGCAGGAGGAGAAGACTGACCAGCCTGACCCACAGCAGACACAGTATGAGTGATGTTCACAGGGCTCTACAGTGCCACCATTAGACTTACATTGACAACTAAAAATAGGTGTGTGGGCCGAACGGCAAAAGTCAAGTATGAGCACGTGTGCCAGTAAAATGTACAAGCGCGAAGTGACCTGGAGATTCGGACTCAGTCAGACATGCGAGTTTCACCGTTACCGCGGCAACCTCCCGCCCTTAAAGGGCCAGCTGAACATTTTTGTCTCGCCTAAGTGACTCAAATATTTGAGGGTACATTGTGCTTGATTTAGCATAGAACACCCCAAAAACGTCTAGTTATTTCTTATCATTAAAACACTCTTTCTCAAATATTTTATTTTAGTGCTCCTTGTGAAACATGTCAGCATAGAGCCCTGTTTTAATTCTGTTGCACATCCCAGCTCTGTGCTCTTCCATAATACTACTTCTGCAGTGTGGAAGCAAACATACAAAGTTGACCTTATTTCCTCTGAGATGTTCTAGAACTTCTGAATATCACATTTCCGGGCTGTATTGAAAGGTAGGGGCCCCCTGTCAGGGGTGAATAAATGAATAGTTGTATGAATAAAGTTCTGATTTGTGATGACTGCAGGTTGTATGAAGAGGCAGCAGAGGGATTACACCTGTTATCAGACAAGCTTCCCCCTCCAGGTAACTCACTCCATTCACCTTGGTTCATTTGGCCAGACTGAGAAAGATTCCTCCACATATCTTATCCAGGAGTTCTCTATATTTCCTACATGCCGTGGCTTGTGTTGTGTTTTATAGCTGACTCTGTTCCCCTCTCTTTCTCTCCCAGGAAAAACTCTGCTAGATCTGATATTTGTGTCAGTTTACTAGGTGTTTTATGGCTGACTCTGTTTCTCCTAGATGTAATATCTGTGTCAGTTTACTAGGTATTTTATGGCTGACTCTGTTTCTCCCCCAGGAAAGGCTCTGTTAGATGTGATATTTCTGGGTTTTGCTGAAGAAGCTCCTAAGCTGAAGGACTTCCTCCCTGTGATTGGCTCGTTGAAACACATGCAGACATGGCACACAGCCAAGATGACCATAGTGACTGAACACCAAGCTGGGTAAGGACAAAGAACTATTATACTAAATGACGAGTCCACTTGACACTGGAATCCTCCCAACAGTTGTACCTGTGTGATCTCCATTTTACCACTAGAGGGCAGCATAGACTTGTTGAATGGCTAAATACACAGATAAACTGATGTCTGTCCTTCTTTTGCTTGTTCCTCCAGGTGGCAGAAGCCAGCCTCTAACCTGTCAGCCAGAGTAGTACATCCCAGTAGCATCATGACCTGTATTGATGAGAGGGAGTTATGGAGAGGAGGTGTTCTCATCAGAGAGAAAAAGGTAAGATTATTTAGTCAGTCAGTCAATGGTTTTTACAAGTATTTTGACTGTTGTATCTATATACTTGACCACTAGGGGGTGTTTGTTAGTACATCAGCAGTGTGAAAGGAAAGTGGGTGTATTTGAACTATTACAATATGATGTACAGAGCATTCTGAAGGTATTGACCTTTTCCACATTTTGTTACGTTACAGCCTTATTCTAAAATGGATTAAATTGTCCCACCCCCATTTTTGCAAATGTATTAACAATAAAATAACTGAAATATCACATTTAGATAAATATTCAGATCCTTTATTCAGTACTTTGTTAAAGCACCGTAGGCAGCGATTACAGCCTTGCGTCTTCTTGGGTTAGGGTTTGGAAGGTGAACATTCGTCCCAGTCTGAGGTGCTGAGCGATCTGGAGCAGGTTTTCGTCAAGGATCTCTCTGTACTTTGCTCCGTTCATCTTTCCCTCTTTCCTAACTAGTCTCCCAGTCCCTGCCGCTGAAAAACATCCCCACAGCATGATGCTGTCGAGCAGTTGCCATACCAAGCAGTGATGCAAGCAGTCAGGATGCTCTCGATGGTGCAGCTGTAGAACCTTTTGAGGATCTGAGGACCCATGCCTAATCTTTTCAGTCTCCTGAGGGGCCCATAGGCTGTAATGTAACAAAATGTGGGAAAAAAGGAAGTGGCCTGAATACTTTCCGAATGCACTTTAGATTATGCTGCCCTAGGAGAATGTATAGGGGTCATGTGTGGGTCAGGGTGCTCGGTGTGTGCCAAGCCTAGGGCTGTAGTAAATGGATCTTCTGTCTGGAGGCCTTTCTGGGCCTGGAGACAGGGGTTAAGGGTCACTGCAAATCCAGAGCCCCCTGGCTGGCACACTGGACCACTGCCAGGGTTACTCACCTCTTCACCCAGCCCCCTGACTGGCACATAGGGGGGGGGCATGAGAACCTGCTGTGCCTGGCCCTGAACCCAAACCCCAGTCTCTTATGACTCAGCCGTTATGGATTGTAGATCCGTCGTCTTGGTACTGCTTGTAATCAATGAGAGTTGATAGACGTGTTGTGAATTTAGCCTTTTTAATGCTCTTTTCATTAGAGTGTATTTTTCCCCCCCCAAGTCAAGATCACATATTTTACATCTGTACCTTTTACAATACAACTTCCTCTCTAGAGTTGCCTTTTCCCCCTTCATCCTGCAGAACACATCAGCTCAGCTGTCACTGTTACAATGTAATTATGGTTTTCCATAGGACGTTGACAGGGCCGTAGCTACGTCTGAGGACACTGAGGTCTGGACCTTGGTCATTTTTTCCCTAATTAATAAAAAAAAAAATATATATATATATATACATACATACAGTGGGCTCCAAAATGACTGGCACCCTGACTGGTAATGCACAAACAATACTTCAAAAAATATAAACTATCTAATTATTATAATACCAACATGTGAAAAATACTGTACTGTATTAATGTTTCAATGGAACCCAACAAAATAATTTATTGATTTAATTAAAAATCAATGTCCTGCAAATCAAGGTTTCACAATTAATGGCACCCTTAAATATTATTGTAATTAACATCTACCAAAATTAAACCAGGAATTAAATTCCACTTATTAAGGTTTATCTAAGTGTTAACGAACTATATTGAGCCATTACATCACTTCCTGTTTCACTAGGGTATAAAAATGAGAACACTCATGCAATATCCTGCTGTCAACCAACACCATGAAGAAAATAACTGCCAGTTCAAAAGAGACAGATGGTCGTAGATCTTCATAAATCTGCTAATGGCTACAAGAAGATCCACAACCGATTGAATATACCACTGAGCACTGCTGGGGCAATTATTTAAAAAAATTCCAAAGATATGGAACAGTTAAACCTCACAGGTAGAGGATGCAAATGCATTTTGCCCCCCAGGATGGGGAGGAGGATGGTGAGAGAAGCAACAAAATCATCAAGAATCGCTGTGAAAAAATTGCACTCCTTGGTGGCGTCTTGGGGTCACCCAGGTTTAAAAAAGAACCATCAGACTCCACCTCCACAACCACAGGCTCTTTGGAAGGGTTGCCAGAAGAAAGCACCATCAGACTCCACCTCCACATCCACAGGCTCTTTAGAAGGGTTGCCAGAAGAAAGCCCTTTCTGACCCCAAGACACAGACACAAGCGCTTAGAGTTTGCCAAACGTAATTGAAATGATGATTGGAAGAAGGTGCTCTGGTCAGATGAGACCAAACAAACAACAAAATCAATGTTCTGCCATGGCCATCTCAGTTGCTGGACCTAAATCCAATCGAAAACCTGTGGGCTGAGTGGAAGAGGGGCAGTTGATAAGCACAAACCCAAGAATGGGAAGGATCTTGAAAGGATCTGCATAGAGGAATGGTCCAGAATCCCTCCAAATGTGTTCCTTAACCTTGTCAAACATTACAGGAAAGACTCCATGCTGTTATCCTTGCCAGAGGTGGTGGCACTAAGTACTAAGTGACGAGTGCCAATAATTATGAAACCTTGATTTTGGTGAAATGTATTTTGGATTAAATAATTGTATGATTTTGTTGGGTTCCATTGGAACATTAATACAGTACAGTATTTCTCACATGTTGGTATTTTGAGTTTCTCTCCATAATTATATTGTTTATATTTTTTTGAAGTATTGTTTGTGCATTGTCAGGGTGCCAGTCATTTTGGAGCCCACTGTATGTATATATAATTATATTTTGTTTTAGGAACTCAGTCGGAGTCTCGATATATTGTTGAGAGTTAGATTAGTAGAATACACAAGGTGCACAATTTCTTAATTTACACAATTTTTTGTCACTCACTGACAGTCACTCAATGAACCCATATCAGTTAGAAAGGTATATCATTTTGTTATTGGTAAGTTAGTCTAGCCAGTTATCTAAACTTGTAGTAATCTTTGCTGAATTATCCACTAGGCAACGTGCCCATTGGCCCTGACCTTTGATTTTGTTAATAAATTTAAACAACTGATTGGACCAATATTTTTGATATTCTGTATTTTATTAGGATCCTCATTTAGCTGTTGAGAAAGCAGCATCTCCTCTTCCTGGGGTCCAACACAGAACATGAAACATTACATAATACAGAACATTATTAGACAACATCTCAAGGACAGAACTCCTTAATAAAAATATCTGTTCAATTATTTTAATTCCATTTTAAATTTATTTTTTGTTTTTGGTGAGATCAATGCGCAGTTTCTCTGGAGATAAATTTGATCAAGCCCAACTGTGCGATGTAGTAGGGAGTTGTAGTTTCCAACAGGCCAATATTCTACATGATTTAGCACAGAAAACATGGTAATTAAC
Organism: Oncorhynchus clarkii lewisi; assembly: GCF_045791955.1. Classification (NCBI taxonomy): domain Eukaryota; kingdom Metazoa; phylum Chordata; class Actinopteri; order Salmoniformes; family Salmonidae; genus Oncorhynchus; species Oncorhynchus clarkii. The sequence continues at coordinate 36,778 of NW_027257925.1, read as the reverse complement.
TACATTGACCATAATCCATTGCTCGCCTACTTGTCCGGTCTGTGTGGTGCAAGACGTGGAGTGGAAGAGAAGATACAGAAGAACGTGCGATTGAGAGGGATAGAGGGCAGTCGCTTCAAAGGAATCTCTATCTGAAAATACATGGTCTAAGTGATTGATAGTTGTTATTCAGCAGTCATACAAGTATGCCTTATTTCCTTAAAATAACTACTCAAATATGGATTTTGTCAGGCAGCAAAGGCTCTATAGAGATGAGATGGTGACGGAATGAAATTATAGTCATCAAAAAAAGCCAATGTAATATAGACGACTGAAATATAACATTAAAGTAATGTGAATCATTAATGGGCAGTCATGGGAATTTTAGGAATTGTTTTATTCTGTGTTCCAGCATTCAACCCACAGATTGCGTAGTGCATGTTTAACAAAATAAACGAAATCGAAAAATTGCGTTTTGTTTTTGTAATGAAACTGAACCGACCTCAAAAAACACTAATTGCTCAACCAATGTGATAAAGGCAGGGGTCATTTTTGCTGCTCTCCAAAATATCATTTATTTTTTATTTTTTAAATGGTATAGAAATGCAGTAAATTAGCTTCAACTCTCTTAAAATGTCTTGTGTATTGATTACAGTGAGAACAGGCTGTCTTGGGAAATCTCTTTTCTAAAATGGAAACCCAGTTTGAGTTCACTAACGATGCTGTCCTATTGATTTCTCTCCTGTGCTGTCTAACAGTTTGCCTCTGAGGTGAGGTTTGAAGGCTTCTCCCTCCGAGCCCAGGATAGAGAGACATGGTACAGCCTGCTGCCTTCTGATCCAGGATCCCATAACAACTCTGACCACAAGCTACACTCAGAGGTGAGTAGTCCTACCCCCCACCTTATCCTATCCTACCCCACCCGAACCTACCCCACCCTATCCGATCCTACCCCACCTTATCCTACCCTACCCCACCCTATCCTACCTCACCTTATCCTACCCCATCCTATCCTATACTACCCCACCTTATCCTATACTACCCCACCTTATCCTATCCTACCCCACCCTATCCTACCTCACCTTATCCTACCCCACCTTATCCTACACCACCCTATCCTATACTACCCCACCTCATCCTACCCCACCGAACCTACCCCGCCCTATCCGATCCTACCCCACCTTATCCTACCCTACCCCACCCTATCCTATCCTACCCCACCTTATCCTATCCTACCCCACCTTATCCTATCCTACCCCACCCCATCCTATCCTACCCCACCTCATCCTACCCCACCCTAACCTACCCCACCTTATTCTATCCTACCCCACCCTATCCAACCCCACCTTATCCTATCCTAACATATCCTTCCCTCCCAGACCAACTCTGACCACAATCTACAGTCGGAGGTGAGTAGTCCTATCCTATCCTCCCCTGACTAACCAGACCACTAGTGTGCCACTGTAGTCTGGCCACTGTCAGCTACTGACTCACTGTTCTACCCTACCTCCAACCTTCCAGTTCTACTAGCTACTGACTCACTGTCCTACCCTACCTCCAGCCTTCCAGTTCTACTAGCTACTGACTCACTGTCCTACCCTACCTTCAACCTTCCAGTTCTGTCTACTACCGACTCACTGTCCTACCCTACCTCCAACCTTCAAGTTCTGTCTGCTACTGACTCACTGTCCTACCCTACCTCCAACCTTCCAGTTCTGTCTACTACCGACTCACTGTCCTACCCTACCTCCAACCTTCCAGTTCTGTCTGCTACTGACTCACTGTCCTACCCTACCTCCAACCTTCAAGTTCTGTCTGCTACTGACTCACTGTCCTACCCTACCTCCAACCTTCCAGTTCTGTCTGCTACTGACTCACTGTCCTACCCTACCTCCAACCTTCAAGTTCTGTCTGCTACTGACTCACTGTCCTACCCTACCTCCAACCTTCCAGTTCTGTCTGCTACTGACTCACTGTCCTACCCTACCCTACCTCCAACCTTCCAGTTCTGTCTGCTACTGACTCACTGTCCTACCCTACCCTACCTCCAACCTTCCAGTTCTGTCTGATACTGACTCACTGTCCTACCCTACCCTACCTCCAACCTTCCAGTTCTGTCTGATACTGACTCACTGTCCTACCCTACCCTACCTCCAACCTTCAAGTTCTGTCTGATACTGACTCACTGTCCTACCCTACCTCCAACCTTCCATTTCTACTAGCTACTGACTCACTGTCCTGCCACCAGAGTAAGCATCTTTACTCACGGAGACACTGCCAAATAAGAACACATGTTTTTACACAGCTTTTAATAAAATCAGTTGTTTTAGGGGTTAAAAGCAGACTCACCCTTAAGGTGTTCAAACATCCACGAATCACACTTTTTCAATAAAACACTGCTTAATAAAATACAAATAACTTATTTAGCTTCAGCCATCTAACACGGTTGGTGTTTCTGTCAGAGAGAGAGAGAGAGAGAGAGAGAGAGAGAGAGAGAGGGAGGGAGAAACAGAGAGGGAGAAACAGAGAGAGAGAGAGAGGGAGGGAGAAACAGAGAGAGGGAGGGAGAAACAGAGAGAGAGAGGGAGAAACAGAGAGAGGGAGGGAGAAACAGAGAGAGGGAGGGAGAAACAGAGAGAGAGAGGGAGAAACAGAGAGAGAGAGGGAGAAACAGAGAGAGAGAGGGAGAAACAGAGAGAGAGACAGAAAGGGGGAGAGAGAGCGAGGGAGGGAGTGAGCTCAGTTAGTGTCCATGTTGCTGTCTCTCCGCTCCAGGCTCTGCTGTCATAAAAACCAGAGTGTTGCTCTAATGAGTTTTCCACTACAGATGAATCATGGCTGTTCTATGTAGCAATGGACACACACACACACACACACACACACACACACACATACACACACACACACACGCTCAGTTATTAAACTCCTGGACTGTTTACTCGTGGTACACACAGCTGATTTACAACACCCATATTGATTAGCTAGTTAAATTCCTTTTCGTTCCGTGCCAGGCAGTATAGTATCTATGATGATGATTATTGTGGTTCTGGGAGAGTGTGATTGTAGTAAAAGTAATTGTGCTCATGTTCTGTGTTTATGGTGTTGTTGAGACCATGACTAACCATCTGTTGTCTCTGTGGAACTGAAGGAGAGAGGTGGGTGTTGTGGTGGAGGATGTTCAAGGTACTGCACTATATAGGGTGTGTGTAGTGTACTACATAGGGGATAGGGTGTGTGTAGTGTACTATATAGGGGATAGGGTGTGTGTAGTGTACAATATAGGGGATAGGGTGTGTGTAGTGTACTATATAGGGGATAGAGTGTGTAGTGTACTATATAGGGGATAGGGTTTGTGTAGTGTACTATATAGGGGATAGGGTGTGTGTAGTGCACTATATAGGGGATAGGGTGTGTGTTGTGTACTATATAGGGGATAGGGTGTGTGTTGTGTACTATATAGGGGATAGGGTTTGTGTAGTGTACTATATAGGGGATAGGGTGTGTGTAGTGCACTATATAGGGGATAGGGTGTGTGTTGTGTACTATATAGGGGATAGGGTGTGTGTAGTGCACTATATAGGGGATAGGGTGTGTGTGGTGTACTAGATAGGGGATATGGTGTGTGTAGTGCACAATATAGGGGATATGGTGTGTGTAGTGCACAATATAGGGGATATGGTGTGTGTGGTGTACTAGATAGGGGATATGGTGTGTGTGGTGTACTGTGAGAAGGCTCTATAGTAGTCAGTGGGCCTGGCATGATAATGGAGAAGGCTCTGTAGTAGTCAGTGGGCCTGGCATGATAATGGAGAAGGCTCTGTAGTAGTCAGTGGGCCTGGCATGATAATGGAGAAGGCTCTATAGTAGTCAGTGGGCCTGGTATGATAATGGAGAAGGCTCTATAGTAGTCAGTGGGCCTGGTATGATAATGGAGAAGGCTCTATAGTAGTCAGTGGGCCTGGTATGATAATGGAGAAGGCTCTATAGTAGTCAGTGGGCCTGGCATGATAATGGAGAAGGCTCTATAGTAGTCAGTGGGCCTGGTATGATAATGGAGAAGGCTCTATAGTAGTCAGTGGGCCTGGTATGATAATGGAGAAGGCTCTATAGTAGTCAGTGGGCCTGGCATGATAATGGAGAAGGCTCTATAGTAGTCAGTGGGCCTGGTATGATAATGGAGAAGGCTCTATAGTAGTCAGTGGGCCTGGCATGATAATGGAGAAGGCTCTATAGTAGTCAGTGGGCCTGGCATGATAATGGAGAAGGCTCTATAGTAGTCAGTGGGCCTGGCATGATAATGGAGAAGGCTCTATAGTAGTCAGTGGGCCTGGTATGATAATGGAGAAGGCTCTATAGTAGTCAGTGGGCCTGGTATGATAATGGAGAAGGCTCTATAGTAGTCAGTGGGCCTGGCATGATAATGGAGAAGGCTCTATAGTAGTCAGTGGGCCTGGTATGATAATGGAGAAGGCTCTATAGTAGTCAGTGGGCTTGGCATGATAATGGAGAAGGCTCTATAGTAGTCAGTGGGCCTGGTATGATAATGGAGAAGGCTCTATAGTAGTCAGTGGGCCTGGCATGATAATGGAGAAGGCTCTATAGTAGTCAGTGGGCCTGGCATGATAATGGAGAAGGCTCTATAGTAGTCAGTGGGCCTGGTATGATAATGGAGAAGGCTCTATAGTAGTCAGTGGGCCTGGCATGATAATGGAGAAGGCTCTATAGTAGTCAGTGGGCCTGGCATGATAATAGAGAAGGCTCTATAGTAGTCAGTGGGCCTGGCATGATAATAGAGAAGGCTCTATAGTAGTCAGTGGGCCTGGCCTGGCTGCTCCCTCTATGAAGATTTCACCTCTCAGAGAACCCAGGACCATATGTCCAATCCCCCCTTGCCTCCCCTCGCTCTTGACAATTCCCACCAGAGAACCTCAGTGTGAACTCAAAGGCAGAGCTGTAACTCCCAGGCCAGGCCAGCTGTAACTCCCAGGCCAGGCCTGTTGTAACTCCCAGGCCAGGCCTGTTGTAACTCCCAGGCCAGGCCTGTTGTAACTCCCAGGCCAGGCCAGCTGTAACTCCCAGGCCAGGCCAGCTGTAACTCACAGGCCAGGCCAGCTGTAACTCCCAGGCCAGGCCAGCTGTAACTCCCAGGCCAGGCCAGCTGTAACTCCCAGGCCAGGCCAGCTGTAACTCCCAGGCCAGGCCAGCTGTAACTCCCAGGCCAGGCCAGTTGTAACTCCCAGGCCAGGCCAGCTGCAACTCCCAGGCCAGGCCAGTTGTAACTCCCAGGCCAGGCCAGTTGTAACTCCCAGGCCAGGCCAGCTGTAACTCCCAGGCCAGGCCAGCTGTAACTCCCAGGCCAGGCCAGCTGTAACTCCCAGGCCAGGCCAGCTGTAACTCCCAGGCCAGGCCAGCTGTAACTCCCAGGCCAGGCCAGCTGTAACTCCCAGGCCAGGCCAGCTGTAACTCCCAGGCCAGGCCAGTTGTAACTCCCAGGCCAGGCCAGTTGTAACTCCCAGGCCAGGCCAGTTGTAACTCCCAGGCCAGGCCAGCTGTAACTCCCAGGCCAGGCCAGTTGTAACTCCCAGGCCAGGCCAGCTGCAACTCCCAGGCCAGGCCAGCTGCAACTCCCAGGCCAGGCCAGCTGTAACTCCCAGGCCAGGCCAGCTGTAACTCCCAGGCCAGGCCAGCTGTAACTCCCAGGCCAGGCCAGTTGTAACTCCCAGGCCAGGCCAGCTGCAACTCCCAGGCCAGGCCAGTTGTAACTCCCAGGCCAGGCCAGCTGTAACTCCCAGGCCAGGCCAGTTGTAACTCCCAGGCCAGGCCAGCTGCAACTCCCAGGCCAGGCCAGTTGTAACTCCCAGGCCAGGCCAGCTGTAACTCCCAGGCCAGGCCAGCTGTAACTCCATGTCTGTGTTTAGATGTGACTCATCCTAAAGCAGATGCATTACTGCACTTTCAGGAAGCTTAGCTTTAGGCCTACCTGGAGTTGCTATTAATGAAAGTATTTAGGTAGTTTCTACTCTTAGTTTGCAAGGCTGAGGTTGAGGAGAAAAGCAGAAAGCAGCCTTTGCATCGATGGAATTCTATCTCTATACGGTGACCTGTGAAGGAGCTGTCTCTGTCCCTTGTTTGGGAAATGGGATGTGGAGCTAATCCCGGGCCAGAGAGAGGGAGGGGGGGGGGCTGATGGGGTGAAAGCTATGCCAGCTACTTATTAAACTGGCCTAGCTACACACACAGTCTGATAATACCTGATACAGTTGTTGAACAAAGCTGACCTTGCTGTAAAGTTAGAGGTCAATGAAAGTACTGAAACATGCCAACTAAATATCAGCATAACGGCTTCCGCTTTCTATCAAGTGGTAATGTATAAATCTAAAGCTTGTGTTGTGTGTATAATATCAGCTTTACGGTAATATTTCAATCTAAAGCTTGTGTTGTGTGTATAATAGCAGCTTTACGGTAATATTTCTAACTAAAGCTTGTGTTGTGTGTATAATATCAGCTTTACGGTAATATTTCTAACTAAAGCTTGTGTTGTGTGTATAATATCAGCTTTACGGTAATATTTAAATCTAAAGCTTGTGTTGTGTGTATAATATCAGCTTTACTGTAATATTTCAATCTAAAGCTTGTGTTGTGTGTATAATATCAGCTTTACGGTAATATTTCAATGTCAAGCTTGTTTTGTGTGTATAATATCAGCTTTACGGTAATATTTCAATCTAAAGCTTGCTCTCTCTCTTCTCCCTTCATCTCCTCTCCTCTCATCTCCTCTCCTCTCCTCTCCTCTCCTCTCCTCTCTCTCTCTCCCCCCTCTCCTCTCCTCTCCTCTCCTCTCTCCCTTCATCTCCTCTCCTCTTTCCCCAGGTGTTCCATTACTTCCGGTCTGTTCTAGACCTGGTTCAGTTGGTGACGGTGTCAGACATTCCCAGCTTCCTCCGCTCCAGCACAGAGTTACACCTGTATCCTTCACATCAGCTGATGACTGAAGTGTCCACATCTCAGATAAACTGTTCCTCTCAGATCTATAAACTGGAGATATTTAACCACATAGCTGGTTTAAGGGAAGGGACTTTCTAGAATGTTACAGTTGTATGTGACCTGCTAGACAGTCACGCTGGAAGTCAGGCTACAGACATGGTCATTTATTTACTCTCTGAACAGGTTTACCCTTGAAACTGGTTTGGGGATAATGAACTTTGTTCTTGGATAATGATTAGCCAGGTCTCATGTGACTGTCTCTCCATGTAGACTGAACAGGATCTTGTTCTACTGTCATTGTGTGAAGTAATAACAGATCAAGCCTTACAGTATAAAAGGCCATATGAAATAGCTGGATACATCTCCCCAGTGTTTCACACTTGTCATGTACAGTATAATTAATCAATCAGGCCCGAGGGGGTGTGGTATATAGCCAATATATCACGACTAAAGGCTTTTCTTTGCGTGACGCAACGCAGAGTGCCTGGTTACATCCCTTAGCTGTGGTATATTTATTTTTTTTACCTTTATTTAACCAGGCAAGTCAGTTAAGAACACATTCTTATTCAAAATGACGGCCTAGGAACAGTGGGTTAGCTGCCTTGTTCAGGGGCAGAACGACAGATTTTGTACCTTGTCAGCTCAGGGATTCGATCTAGCGACCTTTTGGTTACTGGCCCCACGCTCTAACCACTAGGCTACCTGACGTATATTGGCAATATACCACAAACCTTCGAGGTGCTTTATTGCTATTATAAACTGGTTACCAACATGATTAAAGCAGGTAAAATGTTTTGTCATACCTGTGATATACCACGGCTGTCAGCCAATGAGCATTCAGGGCTCGACCCAGCCAGTTTATGAAAGCCAATAAGGAACAGCTAGATACATCTCCCCAGTGTTCTACATCCCTTGACCAATCACGACAGAGAACTATCCTCCAAATCACTGAGAGATAAACGGCTCCTTGATCAGTTCAGATCACTGTCTGGAAAGGTACATCAATCAGTCAGTACTACTCCAGTGTGTGACCCATTATACTGTGACTATCAGGCAGTAGTAGTAGTAGTAGTAGTAGTAGTAGTAGTAGTAGTAGTAGTAGTAACAGTAGCAGCAGTAGTAGTAGTAGTAGTAGTAGTAGTAGTAGCGGTAGTAGTAGTAGTAGTAGTAGCAGTAGTAGTAGTAGTAGTAGTAGTAGCAGTAGTAGTAGTAGTAGTAGCAGCAGTACCATTCAAATCTATTAGGATTCAGAACTTTAAAGCAAATTCTCTCAGAATCATCTTTCTGCACATAGAACCTTCTAGTTCCAAGCTCGAGATATGTCAAATAATGATTTGAGGTGCGTTTGGTTTATACTCCAGGTAGGGGCACTGTTCTCTCTATCCTGTACGGTCAGCTCCATGGCTCTACCCCCTGCCTCTCAGCTCAGCTCCCAGAAGTGGAAGGACTTCATGTCTAAGAGACCCAAGACCCTGCCTGGTAGGTACTGTATGTGGATCGTCAGCTACAGCCCACGTGTGAGAAAAGGGATTGTCTCCGTGTTGGTCCTGGATCGACCGTCACAAAACTAACTGTTTTGGGACTATAAATATTTAAACAACCAGAATCAAAGCAACAAGGAGAACCAAGGCACTCTTTATACTATATAAACCTCCCTCCTATGGCTTTTTCCCTACATATAATCTGGATGTGTGTTCTTTATTTTCAACTCATTTTGACCTATTTGGTTTGCCATAGTTCCATATGTGGAGGTGAAGGGTGAGAGCGGACACTACTTCCTGTTGGTCCAGGGGTCAGAGGGCGGAGGCTGCAAGGCCCGCCTGATACACTCAGCCAATCAGATCAATGGAGCCGCTGCCATGGCAACCGTCAATGGGCTTCTGAAAGAGAATTCTGTGTCGTCTTCAGGTAAGAAACTTAAAATAGAAATGGTGACCAAAAAAAAAAGATCTACTCTGATATGAAGTGTTGTTTACATTATGATCGGTGACTTACCTGTCAATATCACGGACAGTATGAATGGTCTACTGTCAGCATGGTATCCAGCAGTCTTTAAAGACTGGCTCAGAGGCCTTCTCTCTTTGAGGTCATTTACTGGTCCTAGGGTCTAAGGCGGTGCCTTCTTCAGTCGCCACGGAAGTTGAAAAGGACAAGAAGAATCCCTCTAGCTAGCTGATGCTTTTATCTACCTCTCCATTTCTTAACACTCAGTCTAGTTTTAATCGTTTGAAAATGGTAGAATAACCCAAGGCATTTATACTTGAAAGTTATGTATAGAACGTAATTACAAATGATTTGTAGACTGCAAATTGACT